>NW_027189254.1:314375-409734 GCF_040958095.1 Procambarus clarkii
TTAAAGGAATATATTAGGAATGTTTATTTATGTAAATTGATTGGAATATGTATGTGGACGCTCGGTTAGTGTTACTGTAATTTATATGGTTAACGTTGAATGACATAGTTTCCCCTCATTGTCACATTTTTTGTTACTATTTCGCTGTTCACTCCACTCTCTGATCGCGTGGACTAATTGTGCTCACGTGTGTTTGTGTAGGGTAGAGGAACCATATGCTTTTCACACAATAATTGCAATACTTTGTTAAGAAACATTTCAAAAGATCATCTACGTTTTTATTAAGTGTTCTTTTTCCTAACATACAAGTCAATCACACAGTACCTAACCTCAGTCAGAAACACTTTTCTTACTATATCTCGCAACGTCTTTTGCATATTTATCCTATCTAAATAATTAACAATTTTAATTCATAACTGCCACCCCCCTCCCATCCAAAGCTTTCAAAGCCACCAAACATCATTCCTTTCCCTTAACCCTCCCAAATTATCTTTTGCACCAATTCACAAACTAGGGGGCTTTATAGCTGAGTGGACGTCGCTCTCGACTCGTAATCGTAGCTCATTCGATCCCACGGTGATGGAACAAACGAAAATCAGCAGAGTTTTCTATCATTCTGATGCCCCAGTTACCTAGCAGTAAATATGTATCTGGGCGTTAGACAGCTGTTACGGGCTGCTTCCTGGTGTGTGTGTGTGGAATGTTTTTTATTAGTTAGTAATAATTGATTGATTGACAGTTGAGAGGCGGGCCGAAAGAGTAGAGCTCAACCCTCGCAAGCATAACTAGGTGAACACAACTAGATAAATACTAACCAACCACGATCTCGACAATCCATTACACACACAACCCCCCCCCCCACCCCCTCCCCCCCAACTCCCCAAATCGTTCTACCTAAATCAATAAAAAATAAAACAAATCAATTAATTCACCAAAAATACTAACTATAAATAAAGGAATCAAATTCGAGACATACAGCGACTCCAGCGTGGTCTAGTCGGAAGAGAACGTGTTCTCATCTGGATAGATTGCGATCGAGTCTGTCGGAACGGGTGTGTAACTGCAGGGCACAAATATTTGTGTGTCCCCTCCTGTAGCTGCCTCTGTTTCGACAGGTTCCCTGGATAGCTGGAATTGACCTGGCACTTGGAAAGTGGGGAAGGGGTGAAATCCGTTGGGCCCACGGATGGATACCTTGGATCCATGGACCTAGAGCAGAGTCTAATCACTGGGATTCGACCCCACGGTGGGAATAAGGGAGGAGATATGGGGAGGGGGGGGGGGGGAAGGATGTTTCCCTGGAACCAAACCTCACATAAACCCGGACACTCACACACACACCCTCACCCGAACACTCACAGGGGCACTCACACTGACACACACACATAGACTGTGATAAGGGAGACCATCTGAGGGACACAGATGGCCTCCTGGACCCACAGGTATAACCGGACACACACACCCGACACACTCACAGGGACACTCACACTCACACACACTCGCCCGGACACTCACAGGGATATACACACACAGACACACATCCATAGACACAAACTGTGATAAGGGAGACCATCTGAGGGGACACAGATGGCCTCCTGGAACACAAGTATATATCAATATTTAATTTATTATTTAATTTTATTAAATAAGTAATCAAATTAATGTTTTTTAATAAATTATTATTTTATTAAATTATTAAATAATTATATTAATAAAACAAATTAAATTAAATTTAATAATTAAATATTTATTATTTAATTTACATATATGACAGATTTTTTAAGATATATATATATATATATATATATATATATATATATATATAATATATTAATATATATATATATATATATATATATATATATATATTCATGCGAACAAGCCTTAAGGGTCCCCAGGACTATATGCAACTGAAAACTCACATGCCAGAAGTGACTCGAACCCATACTGCCAGGAGCAATGCAACTGGTATGTACAGGACGCTTAATCCGCTTGTGTCAATTTTAAAGGAATATAGTGAATATTTATTTATGTAAATTGATATATATATATATATATATATATAATATATATATATATATATATATATAATATACATATATATATATATATATATATATATATATATATATATATATATATATATTATATATATATATATATAAAGAGAATGTCTGTCTATGTAATGAGGCCACATGCTGGAGGCTGCAGCCATAAACAGATTTATTTTAAAATTTATTTATTAATATATTATTAAGGCTTATTATTACTTAATTAATATATTTGTAGAGGGAATGGTCTGGGGTAGGGAACGGGCATAGGTTGGTCAGTGTTGACTTAGCTAAAGGATTTAGGAATAATTATTAATTATTTATCACTCCCCCCCCCCTACCAATTTAATTAAAGTTAATTGTAAAATAATGCTTGAGATGGCTGAAGACTTTTTCGTACCTAGAAAAAACCTAAATTAAACACATAAAGAAGTTTATTGGTCCTGATTTAAGTTAAAGGAAGAGGTGCAAAGGTGGTGGTGGGGGGGGGGAGGATACGGGATTTAGAGTGGAATGAAGAGAGGGAACAGGGGGAGTGGTGCAGGTGAAACAGGGAGGAAGAGGGGGGAACAGGGGGGGCTGTACAGGTGAAACAGGGATGGGGATGGGGGAACAGGGGAGTGGTGCAGATGAAACAGGGATGAAGAGGAGAAACAGGGGGAGTGGTGCAGGTGAAACAGGGATGGGGATGGGGGAACAGGGGGAGTGGTGCAGGTGAAACAGGGATGGGGATGGGGGAACAGGGGGAGTGGTGCAGGTGAAACAGGGATGGGGATGGGGGAACAGGGGGAGTGGTGCAGGTGAAACAGGGATGGGGATGGGGAACAGGGGGAGTGGTGCAGGTGAAACAGGGATGGGGATGTGGGAACAGGGGGAGTGGTGCAGGTGAAACAGGGATGCAGAGGGAGAAACAGGGGGGAGTGGTGCAGGTGAAACAGGGATTAAAGGAAAATTTATATAAGTAGATAGATGGATGTCTACATTGATTGCCAAATATATACATTGACGGATAGACGGATGCATAGATGCATCCTTCTATCTGATGGATGGAAAGACATATGAGTAGATGGATGGATAGACAGAAGAGTTGATGGACGGATAAATGGAATATAAATGTATATAATGATAAATGGTTGGTTTATGGGAGATAGATTGATGGATTGACAGATATAAGTAGATAGATAGATGGATCCATTGATGGATTCATTTGTGCTTATCTCTTGAGGTTCTTCTTGAGATGATTTCGGGGCTTTAGTGTCCCCGCGGTCCGGTCCTCGACCAGGCCTCCACCCCCAGGAAGCAGCCCGTGACAGCTGACTAACACCCAGGTACCTGTTTTACTGCAAGGTAACAGGGGCACAGGGTGAAAGAAACTCTGCCCATTGTTTCTCGGCGGCGCCCGGAATCGAACCCGGGACCACAGGATCACAAGTCCAGTGTCCAGTGTGCTGTCCGCTCGGCCGACTGGCTCCCCGGTCGGAGGGGAGCCGGTGAACAGGCGAATCAGGGTAAAGAATATCTGTCGATTTGCTATTGCATCAACTGAGATTCGATATGGGACCATTAGGATTATAACCAACGAACTCTCTCCGTTTAGACGGTAGGCCTCCAGTTTGTGTGTGTGTGTGTGTGTTAGAGAGAAATAGATGTAGTAGATATAAAAAAAGGAAAAATACATATATTTGATAGGCGGGGTCCAAGAGCTAATCGAGCCAACTCGATTCTTCAGATACATATAGTAAATACAAGGAGAAAATAAATACACACACACACACATATTAATTGATAATGGACTGTTTTGTGTGCGTATCCATGTGTACTATTGTCAAGACCGACAGACACGTGAAGCTATGTGTGTGTATGTGTACCTGTAATTGAACTGACATGTGTGCGGTAATTATCTGTATGTGTCCATTTTAAAGGTACACATTAGTGAATGTGTATTTATGTAAATTGATTGACATATGTACGTGTGCGCGCGATTAGTGTTACTTTAATTTATATGGTTAACATTTATACGTTTGAATGACATAGTTTCCCATTATTGTCACATTTTTTGTTACATGTCTACTATTGTCAAGATGGACAGACGAGTGTTTATGTGTACCAGTATTTGAACTGACATGTATACTGCAACTATCTGCGTGTGTTCATTTTAAAGGAATATATTAGTGAATGTTTATTTATGTAAATTGATTGGAATATGTATGTGGACGCTCGGTTAGTGTTACTGTAATTTATATGGTTAACGTTTGAATGACATAGTTTCCCCTCATTGTCACATTTTTTGTTACTATTTCGCTGTTCACTCTCACTCTCTCTGAATCGCGTGGACTAATTGTGCTCACGTGTGTTTGTGTAGGGTAGAGGAACCATATGCTTTTCACACAATAATTTGCAACTATTTGTTAAGAAACATTTCAAAAGATCATCTACGTTTTTATTAAGTGTTCTTTTTCCTAACATACAAGTCAATCACACAGTACCTAACCTCAGTCAGAAACACTTTTCTTACTATATCTCGCAACGTCTTTTGCATATATATCCTATCTTAAATAATTAACAATTTTAATTCATAACTGCCAACCCCCCTCCCATCCAAAGCTTTCAAAGCCACCAAACATCATTCCTTTCCCTTAACCTCTCCCAAATTATCTTTTGCACCAATTCACAAACTAGGGGGCTTTATAGCTGAGTGGACGTCGCTCTCGACTCGTAATCGTAGCTCATTCGATCCCACGGTGATGGAACAAACGGAAATCAGCAGAGTTTCTATCATTCTGATGCCCCAGTTACCTAGCAGTAAATATGTATCTGGGCGTTAGACAGCTGTTACGGGCTGCTTCCTGGGTGTGTGTGTGGAATGTTTTTTATTAGTTAGTAATAATTGATTGATTGACAGTTGAGAGGCGGGCCGAAAGAGTAGAGCTCAACCCTCGCAAGCATAACTAGGTGAACACAACTAGATAAATACTAACCAACCACGATCTCGACAATCCATTACACACACAACCCCCCCACCCCCTCCCCCCCCCCCAACTCCCCAAATCGTTCTACCTAAATCAATAAAAAATTAAAACAAATCAATTAATTCACCAAAAATACTAACTATAAATAAAGGAATCAAATTCGAGACATACAGCGACTCCAGCGTGGTCTAGTCGGAAGAGAACGTGTTCTCATCTGGATAGATTGCGATCGAGTCTGTCGGAACGGGTGTGTAACTGCAGGGCACAAATATTTGTGTGTCCCCTCCTGTAGCTGCCTCTGTTTCGACAGGTTCCCTGGATAGCTGGAATTGACCTGGCACTTGGAAAGTGGGGAAGGGCCCATCCGTTGGGCCCACGGATGGATACCTTGGATCCATGGACCTAGAGCAGGTCTAATCACCTGGGATTCGAACCCACGGTGGGAATAAGGGAGGAGATATGGGGAGGGGGGGGGGGGAAGGATGTTTCCCTGGAACCAAACCTCACATAAACCCGGACACTCACACACACACCCTCACCCGAACACTCACAGGGGCACTCACACTCACACAACACATAGACTGTGATAAGGGAGACCATCTGAGGGGACACAGATGGCCTCCTGGACCCACAGGTATAACCGGACACACACGCACCCGGACACTCACAGGGACACTCACACTCACACACACTCGCCCGGACACTCACAGGGATATACACACACAGACACACATCCATAGACACAAACTGTGATAAGGGAGACCATCTGAGGGGACACAGATGGCCTCCTGGACACACAAGTATATATCAATATTTAATTTATTATTTATTATTTAATTTTATTAAATAAGTAATCAAATTAATGTTTTTTAATAAATTATTATTTTATTAAATTATTAAATAATTATATTAATAAACAAATTAAATTAAATTTAATAATTAAATATTTATTATTTAATTTACATATATGACAGATTTTATATATATATATATATATATATATATATATATATATATATATATATATATATATATATATATATATATATATATATATATATATATATATATATATCATGCGAACAAGCCTTAATGGTCCCCAGGACTATATGCAACTGAAAACTCACATGCCAGAAGTGACTCGAACCCATACTGCCAGGAGCAATGCAACTGGTATGTACAGGACGCCTTAATCCGCTTGTGTCAATTTTAAAGGAATATATTAGTGAATATTTATTTATGTAAATGATATATATATATATATATATATATATATATATATATATATATATATATATATATATATATATATATATATATATATATATATATATATATATATATAAAGAGAATGTCTGTCTATGTAATGAGGCCACATGCTGGAGGCTGCAGCCATAAACAGATTTATTTTAAAATTTATTTATTAATATATTATTAAGGCTTATTATTACTTAATTAATATATTTGTAGAGGGAATGGTCTGGGGTAGGGAACGGGCATAGGTTGGTCAGTGTTGACTTTAGCTAAAGGATTTAGGAATAATTATTAATTATTCTTATCACTCCCCCCCCCCTACCAATTTAATTAAAGTTAATTGTAAAATAATGCTTGAGATGGCTGAAGACTTTTTCGTACCTAGAAAAAACCTAAATTAAACACATAAAGAAGTTTATTGGTCCTGATTTAAGTTAAAGGAAGAGGTGCAAAGGTGGTGGTGGGGGGGGGAGGATACGGGATTTAGAGGTGGAATGAAGAGAGGGAACAGGGGGAGTGGTGCAGTGAAACAGGGATGAAGAGGAGAAACAGGGGGCTGTGCAGGTGAAACAGGGATGGAGGGAGAAACAGAGAGAGTGGTGCAGGTGAAACAGGGATGGGGGAACAGGGGGAGTGGTGCAGGTGAAACAGGGATGGGGATGGGGGAACAGGGGGAGTGGTGCAGGTGAAACAGGGATGGGGATGGGGGAACAGGGGGAGTGGTGCAGGTGAAACAGGGATGGGGATGGGGGAACAGGGGGAGTGGTGCAGGTGAAACAGGGATGGGGATGTGGGAACAGGGGGAGTGGTGCAGGTGAAACAGGGATGCAGAGGGAGAAACAGGGGGAGTGGTGCAGGTGAAACAGGGATTAAAGGAAAATTTATATAAGTAGATAGATGGATGTCTACATTGATTGCCAAATATATACATTGACGGATAGACGGATGCATAGATGCATCCTTCTATCTGATGGATGGAAAGACATATGAGTAGATGGATGGATAGACAGAAGAGTTGATGGACGGATAAATGGAATATAAATGTATATAATGATAAATGGTTGGTTTATGGGATGATAGATTGATGGATTGACAGATATAAGTAGATAGATAGATGGATCCATTGATGGATTCATTTGTGCTTATCTCTTGAGGTTCTTCTTGAGATGATTTCGGGGCTTTAGTGTCCCCGCGGTCCGGTCCTCGACCAGGCCTCCACCCCCAGGAAGCAGCCCGTGACAGCTGACTAACACCCAGGTACCTGTTTTACTGCAAGGTAACAGGGGCACAGGGTGAAAGAAACTCTGCCCATTGTTTCTCGGCGGCGCCCGGAATCGAACCCGGGACCACAGGATCACAAGTCCAGTGTCCAGTGTGCTGTCCGCTCGGCCGACTGGCTCCCCGGTCGGAGGGGAGCCGGTGAACAGGCGAATCAGGGTAAAGAATATCTGTCGATTTGCTATTGCATCAACTGAGATTCGATATGGGACCATTAGGATTATAACCAACGAACTCTCTCCGTTTAGACGGTAGGCCTCCAGTTTGTGTGTGTGTGTGTGTGTGTTAGAGAGAAATAGATGTAGTAGATATAAAAAAAGGAAAAATACATATATTTGATAGGCGGGGTCCAAGAGCTAATAACTCGATTCTGCAGATACATATAGTAAATACAAGGAGAAAATAAATACACACACACACACATATTAATTGATAATGGACTGTTTTGTGTGCGTATCCATGTGTACTATTGTCAAGACCGACAGACACGTGAAGCTATGTGTGTGTATGTGTACCTGTAATTGAACTGACATGTGTACGGTAATTATCTGTATGTGTCCATTTTAAAGGTACACATTAGTGAATGTGTATTTATGTAAATTGATTGACATATGTACGTGTGCGCGCGATTAGTGTTACTTTAATTTATATGGTTAACATTTATACGTTTGAATGACATAGTTTCCCATTATTGTCACATTTTTTGTTACATGTCTACTATTGTCAAGATGGACAGACGAGTGTTTATGTGTACCAGTATTTGAACTGACATGTGTACTGCAACTATCTGCGTGTGTTCATTTTAAAGGAATATATTAGTGAATGTTTATTTATGTAAATTGATTGGAATATGTATGTGGACGCTCGGTTAGTGTTACTGTAATTTATATGGTTAACGTTTGAATGACATAGTTTCCCCTCATTGTCACATTTTTTGTTACTATTTCGCTGTTCACTCTCACTCTCTCTGAATCGCGTGGACTAATTGTGCTCACGTGTGTTTGTGTAGGGTAGAGGAACCATATGCTTTTCACACAATAATTTGCAACTATTTGTTAAGAAACATTTCAAAAGATCATCTACGTTTTTATTAAGTGTTCTTTTTCCTAACATACAAGTCAATCACACAGTACCTAACCTCAGTCAGAAACACTTTTCTTACTATATCTCGCAACGTCTTTTGCATATATATCCTATCTTAAATAATTAACAATTTTAATTCATAACTGCCAACCCCCCTCCCATCCAAAGCTTTCAAAGCCACCAAACATCATTCCTTTCCCTTAACCTCTCCCAAATTATCTTTTGCACCAATTCACAAACTAGGGGGCTTTATAGCTGAGTGGACGTCGCTCTCGACTCGTAATCGTAGCTCATTCGATCCCACGGTGATGGAACAAACGGAAATCAGCAGAGTTTCTATCATTCTGATGCCCCAGTTACCTAGCAGTAAATATGTATCTGGGCGTTAGACAGCTGTTACGGGCTGCTTCCTGGTGTGTGTGTGTGGAATGTTTTTTATTAGTTAGTAATAATTGATTGATTGACAGTTGAGAGGCGGGCCGAAAGAGTAGAGCTCAACCCTCGCAAGCATAACTAGGTGAACACAACTAGATAAATACTAACCAACCACGATCTCGACAATCCATTACACACACAACCCCCCCCCCCCCCCCCCCCCCCAACTCCCCAAATCGTTCTACCTAAATCAATAAAAAATTAAAACAAATCAATTAATTCACCAAAAATACTAACTATAAATAAAGGATTCAAATTCGAGACATACAGCGACTCCAGCGTGGTCTAGTCGGAAGAGAACGTGTTCTCATCTGGATAGATTGCGATCGAGTCTGTCGGAACGGGTGTGTAACTGCAGGGCACAAATATTTGTGTGTCCCCTCCTGTAGCTGCCTCTGTTTCGACAGGTTCCCTGGATAGCTGGAATTGACCTGGCACTTGGAAAGTGGGGAAGGGGTGAAATCCGTTGGGCCCACGGATGGATACCTTGGATCCATGGACCTAGAGCAGGTCTAATCACCTGGGATTCGAACCCACGGTGGGAATAAGGGAGGAGATATGGGGAGGGGGGGGGGGAAGGATGTTTCCCTGGAACCAAACCTCACATAAACCCGGACACTCACACACACACCCTCACCCGAACACTCACAGGGGCACTCACACTCACACACACACATAGACTGTGATAAGGGAGACCATCTGAGGGGACACAGATGGCCTCCTGGACCCACAGGTATAACCGGACACACACGCACCCGGACACTCACAGGGACACTCACACTCACACACACTCGCCCGGACACTCACAGGGATATACACACACAGACACACATCCATAGACACAAACTGTGATAAGGGAGACCATCTGAGGGGACACAGATGGCCTCCTGGACACACAAGTATATATCAATATTTAATTTATTATTTATTATTTAATTTTATTAAATAAGTAATCAAATTAATGTTTTTTAATAAATTATTATTTTATTAAATTATTAAATAATTATATTAATAAAACAAATTAAATTAAATTTAATAATTAAATATTTATTATTTAATTTACATATATGACAGATTTTTTATATATATATATATATATATATATATATATATATATATATATATATATATATATATATATATATATATATATATATATATATATATATATATATTCATGCGAACAAGCCTTAATGGTCCCCAGGACTATATGCAACTGAAAACTCACATGCCAGAAGTGACTCGAACCCATACTGCCAGGAGCAATGCAACTGGTATGTACAGGACGCCTTAATCCGCTTGTGTCAATTTTAAAGGAATATATTAGTGAATATTTATTTATGTAAATTGATATATATATATATATATATATATATATATATATATATATATATATATATATATATATATATATATATATATATATATATATATATATATATATAAAGAGAATGTCTGTCTATGTAATGAGGCCACATGCTGGAGGCTGCAGCCATAAACAGATTTATTTTAAAATTTATTTATTAATATATTATTAAGGCTTATTATTACTAAATTAATATATTTGTAGAGGGAATGGTCTGGGGTAGGGAACGGGCATAGGTTGGTCAGTGTTGACTTTAGCTAAAGGATTTAGGAATAATTATTAATTATTCTTATCACCCCCCCCCTACCAATTTAATTAAAGTTAATTGTAAAATAATGCTTGAGATGGCTGAAGACTTTTTCGTACCTAGAAAAAACCTAAATTAAACACATAAAGAAGTTTATTGGTCCTGATTTAAGTTAAAGGAAGAGGTGCAAAGGTGGTGGTGGGGGGGGGAGGATACGGGATTTAGAGGTGGAATGAAGAGAGGGAACAGGGGGAGTGGTGCAGGTGAAACAGGGAGGAAGAGGGGGGAACAGGGGGGGCTGTACAGGTGAAACAGGGATGGGGATGGGGGAACAGGGGGAGTGGTGCAGATGAAACAGGGATGAAGAGGAGAAACAGGGGGAGTGGTGCAGGTGAAACAGGGATGGAGGGAGAAACAGAGAGAGTGGTGCAGGTGAAACAGGGATGGGGATGGGGGAACAGGGGGAGTGGTGCAGGTGAAACAGGGATGGGGATGGGGGAACAGGGGGAGTGGTGCAGGTGAAACAGGGATGGGGATGGGGGAACAGGGGGAGTGGTGCAGGTGAAACAGGGATGGGGATGTGGGAACAGGGGGAGTGGTGCAGGTGAAACAGGGATTAAAGGAAAATTTATATAAGTAGATAGATGGATGTCTACATTGATTGCCAAATATATACATTGACGGATAGACGGATGCATAGATGCATCCTTCTATCTGATGGATGGAAAGACATATGAGTAGATGGATGGATAGACAGAAGAGTTGATGGACGGATAAATGGAATATAAATGTATATAATGATAAATGGTTGGTTTATGGGAAGATAGATTGATGGATTGACAGATATAAGTAGATAGATAGATGGATCCATTGATGGATTCATTTGTGCTTATCTCTTGAGGTTCTTCTTGAGATGATTTCGGGGCTTTAGTGTCCCCGCGGTCCGGTCCTCGACCAGGCCTCCACCCCCAGGAAGCAGCCCGTGACAGCTGACTAACACCCAGGTACCTGTTTTACTGCAAGGTAACAGGGGCACAGGGTGAAAGAAACTCTGCCCATTGTTTCTCGGCGGCGCCCGGAATCGAACCCGGGACCACAGGATCACAAGTCCAGTGTCCAGTGTGCTGTCCGCTCGGCCGACTGGCTCCCCGGTCGGAGGGGAGCCGGTGAACAGGCGAATCAGGGTAAAGAATATCTGTCGATTTGCTATTGCATCAACTGAGATTCGATATGGGACCATTAGGATTATAACCAACGAACTCTCTCCGTTTAGACGGTAGGCCTCCAGTTTGTGTGTGTGTGTGTGTGTTAGAGAGAAATAGATGTAGTAGATATAAAAAAAGGAAAAATACATATATTTGATAGGCGGGGTCCAAGAGCTAATAACTCGATTCTGCAGATACATATAGTAAATACAAGGAGAAAATAAATACACACACACACACATATTAATTGATAATGGACTGTTTTGTGTGCGTATCCATGTGTACTATTGTCAAGACCGACAGACACGTGAAGCTATGTGTGTGTATGTGTACCTGTAATTGAACTGACATGTGTGCGGTAATTATCTGTATGTGTCCATTTTAAAGGTACACATTAGTGAATGTGTATTTATGTAAATTGATTGACATATGTACGTGTGCGCGCGATTAGTGTTACTTTAATTTATATGGTTAACATTTATACGTTTGAATGACATAGTTTCCCATTATTGTCACATTTTTTGTTACATGTCTACTATTGTCAAGATGGACAGACGAGTGTTTATGTGTACCAGTATTTGAACTGACATGTATACTGCAACTATCTGCGTGTGTTCATTTTAAAGGAATATATTAGTGAATGTTTATTTATGTAAATTGATTGGAATATGTATGTGGACGCTCGGTTAGTGTTACTGTAATTTATATGGTTAACGTTTGAATGACATAGTTTCCCCTCATTGTCACATTTTTTGTTACTATTTCGCTGTTCACTCTCACTCTCTCTGAATCGCGTGGACTAATTGTGCTCACGTGTGTTTGTGTAGGGTAGAGGAACCATATGCTTTTCACACAATAATTTGCAACTATTTGTTAAGAAACATTTCAAAAGATCATCTACGTTTTTATTAAGTGTTCTTTTTCCTAACATACAAGTCAATCACACAGTACCTAACCTCAGTCAGAAACACTTTTCTTACTATATCTCGCAACGTCTTTTGCATATATATCCTATCTTAAATAATTAACAATTTTAATTCATAACTGCCAACCCCCCTCCCATCCAAAGCTTTCAAAGCCACCAAACATCATTCCTTTCCCTTAACCTCTCCCAAATTATCTTTTGCACCAATTCACAAACTAGGGGGCTTTATAGCTGAGTGGACGTCGCTCTCGACTCGTAATCGTAGCTCATTCGATCCCACGGTGATGGAACAAACGGAAATCAGCAGAGTTTCTATCATTCTGATGCCCCAGTTACCTAGCAGTAAATATGTATCTGGGCGTTAGACAGCTGTTACGGGCTGCTTCCTGGGTGTGTGTGTGTGGAATGTTTTTTATTAGTTAGTAATAATTGATTGATTGACAGTTGAGAGGCGGGCCGAAAGAGTAGAGCTCAACCCTCGCAAGCATAACTAGGTGAACACAACTAGATAAATACTAACCAACCACGATCTCGACAATCCATTACACACACAACCCCCCCACCCCTCCCCCCCCCCCAACTCCCCAAATCGTTCTACCTAAATCAAAAAAATTAAAACAAATCAATTAATTCACCAAAAATACTAACTATAAATAAAGGAATCAAATTCGAGACATACAGCGACTCCAGCGTGGTCTAGTCGGAAGAGAACGTGTTCTCATCTGGATAGATTGCGATCGAGTCTGTCGGAACGGGTGTGTAACTGCAGGGCACAAATATTTGTGTGTCCCCTCCTGTAGCTGCCTCTGTTTCGACAGGTTCCCTGGATAGCTGGAATTGACCTGGCACTTGGAAAGTGGGGAAGGGGTGAAATCCGTTGGGCCCACGGATGGATACCTTGGATCCATGGACCTAGAGCAGGTCTAATCACCTGGGATTCGAACCCACGGTGGGAATAAGGGAGGAGATATGGGGAGGGGGGGGGAAGGATGTTTCCCTGGAACCAAACCTCACATAAACCCGGACACTCACACACACACCCTCACCCGAACACTCACAGGGGCACTCACACTCACACACACATAGACTGTGATAAGGGAGACCATCTGAGGGGACACAGATGGCCTCCTGGACCCACAGGTATAACCGGACACACACGCACCCGGACACTCACAGGGACACTCACACTCACACACACTCGCCCGGACACTCACAGGGATATACACACACAGACACACATCCATAGACACAAACTGTGATAAGGGAGACCATCTGAGGGGACACAGATGGCCTCCTGGACACACAAGTATATATCAATATTTAATTTATTATTTATTATTTAATTTTATTAAATAAGTAATCAAATTAATGTTTTTTAATAAATTATTATTTTATTAAATTATTAAATAATTATATTAATAAAACAAATTAAATTAAATTTAATAATTAAATATTTATTATTTAATTTACATATATGACAGATTTTTTAAATATATATATATATATATATATATATATATATATATATATATATATATATATATATATATATATATATATATATATATATATATATATTCATGCGAACAAGCCTTAATGGTCCCCAGGACTATATGCAACTGAAAACTCACATGCCAGAAGTGACTCGAACCCATACTGCCAGGAGCAATGCAACTGGTATGTACAGGACGCCTTAATCCGCTTGTGTCAATTTTAAAGGAATATATTAGTGAATATTTATTTATGTAAATTGATATATATATATATATATATATATATATATATATATATATATATATATATATATATATATATATATATATATATATATATATATATATATATATATATATATATATATATATATATATAGAGAATGTCTGTCTATGTAATGAGGCCACATGCTGGAGGCTGCAGCCATAAATTTATTTTAAAATTTATTTATTAATATATTATTAAGGCTTATTATTACTAATTATATATTTGTAGAGGGAATGGTCTGGGGTAGGGAACGGGCATAGGTTGGTCAGTGTTGACTTTAGCTAAAGGATTTAGGAATAATTATTAATTATTCTTATCACTCCCCCCCCCTACCAATTTAATTAAAGTTAATTGTAAAATAATGCTTGAGATGGCTGAAGACTTTTTCGTACAAGAAAAACCTAAATTAAACACATAAAGAAGTTTATTGGTCCTGATTTAAGTTAAAGGAAGAGGTGCAAAGGTGGTGGTGGGGGGGGAGGATACGGGATTTAGAGGTGGAATGAAGAGAGGGAACAGGGGGAGTGGTGCAGGTGAAACAGGGAGAAGAGGGGGGAACAGGGGGGCTGTACAGGTGAAACAGAGGGGATGGGGAACAGGGGGAGTGGTGCAGATGAAACAGGGATGAAGAGGAGAAACAGGGGGAGTGGTGCAGGTGAAACAGGGATGGGGATGGGGAACAGGGGAGTGGTGCAGGTGAAACAGGGATGGGGATGGGGGAACAGGGGGAGTGGTGCAGGTGAAACAGGGATGGGGATGGGGGAACAGGGGAGTGGTGCAGGTGAAACAGGGATGGGGATGGGGAACAGGGGAGTGGTGCAGGTGAAACAGGATGATGAACAGGGGAGTGGTGCAGGTGAAACAGGATGCAGAGGAGAAGGGGGAGTGGTGCAGGTGAAACAGGGATTAAAGGAAATTTATATAAGTAGATAGATGGATGTTACATTGATTGCTAAATATATACATTGACGGATAGACGGATGCATAGATGCATCCGTCTATCTGATGGATGGAAAGACATATGAGTAGATGGATGGATAGACAGAAGAGTTGATGCTCGGATAAATGGAATATAAATGTATATAATGATAAATGGTTGGTTTATTGAAGATAAATTGATGGATTGACAGATATAAGTAGATAGATAGGTGGATCCATTGATGGATTCATTTGTGGTTATCTCTTGAGGTTCTTCTTGAGATGATTTCGGGGCTTTAGTGTCCCCGCGGTTCGGTCCTCGACCAGGCCTCCACCCCAGGAAGCAGCCCGTGACAGCTGACTAACACCCAGGTACCTGTTTTACTGCAAGGTAACAGGGGCACAGGGTGAAAGAAACTCTGCCCATTGTTTCTCGGCGGCGCCCGGAATCGAACCCGGGACCACAGGATCACAAGTCCAGTGTCCAGTGTGCTGTCCGCTTGGCCGACTGGCTCCCCGGTCGGAGGGGAGCCGGTGAACAGGCAAATCAGGTTAAAGAATATCGTCGATTTGCTATTGCATCAACTGAGATTCGATATGGGACCATTAGGGTTATAACCAACGAACTCTCTCCGTTTAGACGGTAGGCCTCCAGTTTGTGTGTGTGTGTGTGTGTTAGAGAGAAATAGATGTAGTAGATATAAAAAAAGGAAAAATACATATATTTGATAGGCGGGGTCCAAGAGCTAATAACTCGATTCTGCAGATACATATAGTAAATACAAGGAGAAAATAAATACACACACACACACATATTAATTGATAATGGACTGTTTGTGTGCGTATCCATGTGTACTATTGTCAAGACCGACAGACACGTGAAGCTATGTGTGTGTATGTGTACCTGTAATTGAACTGACATGTGTACGGTAATTATCTGTATGTGTCCATTTTAAAGGTACACATTAGTGAATGTGTATTTATGTAAATTGATTGACATATGTACGTGTGCGCGCGATTAGTGTTACTGTAATTATATGGTTAACATTTATACGTTTGAATGACATAGTTTCCCATTATTGTCACATTTTTTGTTACATGTCTACTATTGTCAAGATGGACAGACGAGTGTTTATGTGTACCAGTATTGAACTGACATGTGTACTGCAACTATCTGCGTGTGTCCATTTTAAAGGAATATATTAGTGAATGTTTATTTATGTAAATTGATTGGAATATGTATGTGGACGCTCGGTTAGTGTTACTGTAATTTATATGGTTAACGTTTGAATGACATAGTTTCCCCTCATTGTCACATTTTTTGTTACTATTTCGCTGTTCACTCTCACTCTCTCTGAATCCTGTGGACTAATTGTGCTCACGTGTGTTTGTGTAGGGAAGGGGAACCATAGCTTTTCAACAATAATTTGCAACTATTTGCTAAGAAACATTTCAAAATCATTAGTTTTAATAAGTACTCTTTTTCCTAACATACAAGTCAATCACACAGTACCTAACCTCAGTCAGAAACACTTTTCTTACTATATCTCGAACGTCTTTTGCATATATATCCTATCTTAAAATTAACAATTTTAATTCATAACTGCCAACCCCCCTCCCATCCAAAGCTTTCAAAGCCACCAAACATCATTCCTTTCCTTAACCTCTCCCAAATTATCTTTTGCACCAATTCACAAACTAGGGGTCTTTATAGCTGAGTGGACGTCGCTCTCGACTCGTAATCGTAGCTCATTCGATCCCCCGGTGATGGAACAAACGGAAATCAGCAGAGTTTCTATCATTCTGATGCCCCTGTTACCTAGCAGTAAATATGTACCTGGGCGTTAGACAGCTGCTACGGGCTGCTTCCTGGGTGTGTGTGTGTGGAATGTTTTTTATTAGTTAGTAATAATTGATTGATTGACAGTTGAGAGGCGGGCCGAAAGAGTAGAGCTCAACCCTCGCAAGCACAACTAGGTGAACACAACTAGATAAATACTAACCAACCACGATCTCGACAATCCATTACACACACAACCCCCCCCCCCCCCCTCCCCCCCCCAACTCCCCAAATCGTTGTACCTAAGTCAATAAAAAATTAAAACAAATCAATTAATTCACCAAAAATACTAACTATAAATAAAAGAACCAAATTTGAGACATACAGCGACTCCAGCGTGGTCTAGTCGGAAGAGAACGTGTTCTCATCTGGATAGATTGCGATCGAGTCTGTCGGAACGGGTGTGTAACTGCAGGGCACAAATATTTGTGTGTCCCCTCCTGCAGCTGCCTCTGTTTCGACAGGTTCCCTGGATAGCTGGAATTGGCCTGGCCCTTGGAAAGTGGGGAAGGGGTGAAATCCGTTGGGCCCACGGATGGATACCTTGGATCCATGGACCTAGAGCAGGTCTAATCACCTGGGATTCGAACCCACGGTGGGAATAAGGGAGGAGAAGGGGGGGGGGGGGAAGGATGTTTCCCTGGAACCAAACCTCACATAAACCCGGACACTCACACACACACCCTCACCCGAACACTCACAGGGGCACTCACACTCACACACACCCATAGACTGTGATAAGGGAGACCATCTGAGGGGACACAGATGGCCTCCTGGACCCACAGGTATAACCGGACACACACGCACCCGGACACTCACAGGGACACTCACACTCACACACACTCGCCCGGACACTCACAGGGATATACACACACAGACACACATCCATAGACACAAACTGTGATAAGGGAGACCATCTGAGGGGACACAGATGGCCTCCTGGACACACAAGTATATATCAATATTTAATTTATTATTTATTATTTAAGTTTATTAAATAAGTAATCAAATTAGTGTGTTTTAATAAATTATTTTATTAAATTATTAAATAATTATATTAATAAAACAAATTAAATTAAATTTAATAATTAAATATTTTTTTTAATTTACATATGACAGATTTTTTAAATATATATATATATATATATATATATATATATATATATATATATATATATATATATATATATATATATATATATATCATGCGAACAAGCCTTAATGGTCCCCAGGACTATATGCAACTGAAAACTCACATGCCAGAAGTGACTCGAACCCATACTGCCAGGATCAATGCAACTGGTATGTACAGGACGCCTTAATCCGCTTGTGTCAATTTTAAAGGAATATATTAGTGAATATTTATTTATGTAAATTGATATAATATATATATATATATATATATATATATATATATATATATATATATATATATATATATATATATATATATATATATATAAAGAGAATGTCTATGTAATAGGCCACATGCTGGAGGCTGCAGCCATCCACAGATTTATTTTAAAATTTATTCATTAATATATTATTAGGCTTATTATTACTAAATCATGTATTTGTAGAGGGAATGGTCTGGGGTAGGGAACGGGCATAGGTTGGTCAGTGTTGACTTTAGCTAAAGGATTTAGGAATAATTATTATTCTTATCACTCCCCCCCCCCTACCAATTTAATTAAAGTTAATTGTAAAATAATGCTTGAGATGGCTGAAGACTTTTTCGTACTTAGAAAAAACCTAAATTAAACACATAAAGAAGTTTATTGGTCCTGATTTAAGTTAAAGGAAAGGGGCAAAGGTGGTGGGGGGGGGGGAGGATACGGGATTTAGAGGTGGAATGAAGAGAGGGAACAGGGGAGTGGTGCAGGTGAAACAGGGAGCAAGAGGGGGAACAGGGGGCTGTACAGGTGAAACAGGGATGGGAGGGGGAACAGGGGGAGTGGTGCAGATGAAACAGGGATGAAGAGGAGAAACAGGGGGAGTGGTGCAGGTGAAACAGGGATGGGGAGGGGGAACAGGGGAGTGGTGCAGGTGAAACAGGGATGGGGATGGGGGAACAGGGGGAGTGGTGCAGGTGAAACAGGGATGGGGATGGGGGAACAGGGGGAGTGGTGCAGGTGAAACAGGGATGGGGATGGGGAACAGGGGGAGTGGTGCAGGTGAAACAGGGATGCAGAGGGAGAAACAGGGGGGTGGTGCAGGTGAAACAGGGATTAAAGGAAATTTATATAAGTAGATAGATGGATGTTACATTGATTGCTAAATATATACATTGACGGAT
The DNA here is from genome assembly GCF_040958095.1 of Procambarus clarkii. NCBI lineage: Eukaryota > Metazoa > Arthropoda > Malacostraca > Decapoda > Cambaridae > Procambarus > Procambarus clarkii. Next base: position 334,004 of record NW_027189254.1, read on the forward strand.
AGACGGATGCATAGATGCATCCTCTATCTGATGGATGGAAAGACATATGAGTAGATGGATGGATAGACAGAAGAGTTGATGCGGATAAATGGAATATAAATGTATATAATGATAAATGGTTGGTTTATGAAGATAAATTGATGGATTGACAGATATAAGTAGATAGATAGGGATCCATTGATGGATTCATTTGTGCTTATCTCTTGAGGTTCTTCTTGAGATGATTTCGGGGCTTTAGTGTCCCCGCGGTCGGTCCTCGACCAGGCCTCCACCCCAGGAAGCAGCCCGTGACAGCTGACTAACACCCAGGTACCTGTTTTACTGCAAGGTAACAGGGGCACAGGGTGAAAGAAACTCTGCCCATTGTTTCTCGGCGGCGCCCGGAATCGAACCCGGGACCACAGGATCACAAGTCCAGTGTCCAGTGTGCTGTCCGCTCGGCCGACTGGCTCCCCGGTCGGAGGGGAGCCGGTGAACAGGCAATCAGGTAAAGAATATCGTCGATTTGCTATTGCATCAACTGAGATTCGATATGGGACCATTAGGATTATAACCAACGAACTCTCTCCGTTTAGACGGTAGGCCTCCAGTTTGTGTGTGTGTGTGTGTGTGTGTTAGAGAGAAATAGATGTAGTAGATATAAAAAAAGGAAAAATACATATATTTGATAGGCGGGGTCCAAGAGCTAATAACTCGATTCTGCAGATACATATAGTAAATACAAGGAGAAAATAAATACACACACACACACATATAATTGATAATGGACTGTTTGTGTGCGTATCCATGTGTACTATTGTCAAGACCGACAGACACGTGAAGCTATGTGTGTGTATGTGTACCTGTAATTGAACTGACATGTGTACGGTAATTATCTGTATGTGTCCATTTTAAAGGTACACATTAGTGAATGTGTATTTATGTAAATTGATTGACATATGTACGTGTGCGCGCGATTAGTGTTACTAATTATATGGTTAACATTTATACGTTTGAATGACATAGTTTCCCATTATTGTCACATTTTTTGTTACATGTCTACTATTGTCAAGATGGACAGACGAGTGTTTATGTGTACCAGTATTGAACTGACATGTGTACTGCAACTATCTGCGTGTGTCCATTTTAAAGGAATATATTAGTGAATGTTTATTTATGTAAATTGATTGGAATATGTATGTGGACGCTCGGTTAGTGTTACTGTAATTTATATGGTTAACGTTTGAATGACATAGTTTCCCCTCATTGTCACATTTTTTGTTACTATTTCGCTGTTCACTCTCACTCTCTCTGAATCGCGTGGACTAATTGTGCTCACGTGTGTTTGTGTAGGGAGGAACCATAGCTTTTCACACAATAATTTGCAACTATTTGTAAGAAACATTTCAAAAGATCATCTAGTTTTATAAGTGTCTTTTTCCTAACATACAAGTCAATCACACAGTACCTAACCTCAGTCAGAAACACTTTTCTTACTATATCTCGAACGTCTTTTGCATATATATCCTATCTTAAAAATTAACAATTTTAATTCATAACTGCCAACCCCCCTCCCATCCAAAGCTTTCAAAGCCACCAAACATCATTCCTTTCCTTAACCTCTCCCAAATTATCTTTTGCACCAATTCACAAACTAGGGGTCTTTATAGCTGAGTGGACGTCGCTCTCGACTCGTAATCGTAGCTCATTCGATCCCCGGTGATGGAACAAACGGAAATCAGCAGAGTTTCTATCATTCTGATGCCCCAGTTACCTAGCAGTAAATATGTACTGGGCGTTAGACAGCTGTACGGGCTGCTTCCTGGGTGTGTGTGTGTGGAATGTTTTTTATTAGTTAGTAATAATTGATTGATTGACAGTTGAGAGGCGGGCCGAAAGAGTAGAGCTCAACCCTCGCAAGCAAACTAGGTGAACACAACTAGATAAATACTAACCAACCACGATCTCGACAATCCATTACACACACAACCCCCCCCCCCCCCTCCCCCCCCCCAACTCCCCAAATCGTTGTACCTAAATCAATAAAAAATTAAAACAAATCAATTAATTCACCAAAAATACTAACTATAAATAAAGAACAAATTTGAGACATACAGCGACTCCAGCGTGGTCTAGTCGGAAGAGAACGTGTTCTCATCTGGATAGATTGCGATCGAGTCTGTCGGAACGGGTGTGTAACTGCAGGGCACAAATATTTGTGTGTCCCCTCCTGTAGCTGCCTCTGTTTCGACAGGTTCCCTGGATAGCTGGAATTGACCTGGCCTTGGAAAGTGGGGAAGGGGTGAAATCCGTTGGGCCCACGGATGGATACCTTGGATCCATGGACCTAGAGCAGGTCTAATCACCTGGGATTCGAACCCACGGTGGGAATAAGGGAGGAGAAGGGGAGGGGGGGGGGAAGGATGTTTCCCTGGAACCAAACCTCACATAAACCCGGACACTCACACACACCCTCACCCGAACACTCACAGGGGCACTCACACTCACACACACACATAGACTGTGATAAGGGAGACCATCTGAGGGGACACAGATGGCCTCCTGGACCCACAGGTATAACCGGACACACACGCACCCGGACACTCACAGGGACACTCACACTCACACACACTCGCCCGGACACTCACAGGGATATACACACACAGACACACATCCATAGACACAAACTGTGATAAGGGAGACCATCTGAGGGGACACAGATGGCCTCCTGGACACACAAGTATATATCAATATTTAATTTATTATTTATTATTTAATTTATTAAATAAGTAATCAAATTAGTGTTTTTAATAAATTATTATTTTATTAAATTATTAAATAATTATATTAATAAAACAAATTAAATTAAATTTAATAATTAAATATTTTTATTTAATTTACATATGACAGATTTTTTAAATATATATATATATATATATATATATATATATATATATATATATATATATATATATATATATATATATATATATATATATATATATATATATATATCATGCGAACAAGCCTTAATGGTCCCCAGGACTATATGCAACTGAAAACTCACATGCCAGAAGTGACTCGAACCCATACTGCCAGGAGCAATGCAACTGGTATGTACAGGACGCCTTAATCCGCTTGTGTCAATTTTAAAGGAATATATTAGTGAATATTTATTTATGTAAATTGATATATAATATATATATATATATATATATATATATATATATATATATATATATATATATATATATATATATATATATATATATATATATATATATATATATATATATATATATATATAAAGAGAATGTCTGTCTATGTAATGAGGCCACATGCTGGAGGCTGCAGCCATAAACAGATTTATTTTAAAATTTATTTATTAATATATTATTAAGGCTTATTATTACTAATTAATATATTTGTAGAGGGAATGGTCTGGGGTAGGGAACGGGCATAGGTTGGTCAGTGTTGACTTTAGCTAAAGGATTTAGGAATAATTATTAATTATTCTTATCACTCCCCCCCCCCTACCAATTTAATTAAAGTTAATTGTAAAATAATGCTTGAGATGGCTGAAGACTTTTTCGTACCTAGAAAAAACCTAAATTAAACACATAAAGAAGTTTATTGGTCCTGATTTAAGTTAAAGGAAGAGGTGCAAAGGTGGTGGTGGGGGGGGGAGGATACGGGATTTAGAGGTGGAATGAAGAGAGGGAACAGGGGGAGTGGTGCAGGTGAAACAGGGAGGAAGAGGGGGGAACAGGGGGGCTGTACAGGTGAAACAGGGATGGGGATGGGGGAACAGGGGGAGTGGTGCAGATGAAACAGGGATGAAGAGGAGAAACAGGGGGAGTGGTGCAGGTGAAACAGGGATGGGATGGGGGAACAGGGGAGTGGTGCAGGTGAAACAGGGATGGGGATGGGGGAACAGGGGAGTGGTGCAGGTGAAACAGGGATGGGGATGGGGGAACAGGGGAGTGGTGCAGGTGAAACAGGGATGGGGATGGGGAACAGGGGGAGTGGTGCAGGTGAAACAGGGATGGGGATGTGGGAACAGGGGGAGTGGTGCAGGTGAAACAGGGATGCAGAGGGAGAAACAGGGGGGAGTGGTGCAGGTGAAACAGGGATTAAAGGAAAATTTATATAAGTAGATAGATGGATGTCTACATTGATTGCCAAATATATACATTGACGGATAGACGGATGCATAGATGCATCCTTCTATCTGATGGATGGAAAGACATATGAGTAGATGGATGGATAGACAGAAGAGTTGATGGACGGATAAATGGAATATAAATGTATATAATGATAAATGGTTGGTTTATGGGAAGATAGATTGATGGATTGACAGATATAAGTAGATAGATAGATGGATCCATTGATGGATTCATTTGTGCTTATCTCTTGAGGTTCTTCTTGAGATGATTTCGGGGCTTTAGTGTCCCCGCGGTCCGGTCCTCGACCAGGCCTCCACCCCCAGGAAGCAGCCCGTGACAGCTGACTAACACCCAGGTACCTGTTTTACTGCAAGGTAACAGGGGCACAGGGTGAAAGAAACTCTGCCCATTGTTTCTCGGCGGCGCCCGGAATCGAACCCGGGACCACAGGATCACAAGTCCAGTGTCCAGTGTGCTGTCCGCTCGGCCGACTGGCTCCCCGGTCGGAGGGGAGCCGGTGAACAGGCGAATCAGGGTAAAGAATATCTGTCGATTTGCTATTGCATCAACTGAGATTCGATATGGGACCATTAGGATTATAACCAACGAACTCTCTCCGTTTAGACGGTAGGCCTCCAGTTTGTGTGTGTGTGTGTGTGTTAGAGAGAAATAGATGTAGTAGATATAAAAAAAGGAAAAATACATATATTTGATAGGCGGGGTCCAAGAGCTAATCGAGCCAACTCGATTCTGCAGATACATATAGTAAATACAAGGAGAAAATAAATACACACACACACACATATTAATTGATAATGGACTGTTTTGTGTGCGTATCCATGTGTACTATTGTCAAGACCGACAGACACGTGAAGCTATGTGTGTGTATGTGTACCTGTAATTGAACTGACATGTGTGCGGTAATTATCTGTATGTGTCCATTTTAAAGGTACACATTAGTGAATGTGTATTTATGTAAATTGATTGACATATGTACGTGTGCGCGCGATTAGTGTTACTTTAATTTATATGGTTAACATTTATACGTTTGAATGACATAGTTTCCCATTATTGTCACATTTTTTGTTACATGTCTACTATTGTCAAGATGGACAGACGAGTGTTTATGTGTACCAGTATTTGAACTGACATGTATACTGCAACTATCTGCGTGTGTTCATTTTAAAGGAATATATTAGTGAATGTTTATTTATGTAAATTGATTGGAATATGTATGTGGACGCTCGGTTAGTGTTACTGTAATTTATATGGTTAACGTTTGAATGACATAGTTTCCCCTCATTGTCACATTTTTTGTTACTATTTCGCTGTTCACTCTCACTCTCTCTGAATCGCGTGGACTAATTGTGCTCACGTGTGTTTGTGTAGGGTAGAGGAACCATATGCTTTTCACACAATAATTTGCAACTATTTGTTAAGAAACATTTCAAAAGATCATCTACGTTTTTATTAAGTGTTCTTTTTCCTAACATACAAGTCAATCACACAGTACCTAACCTCAGTCAGAAACACTTTTCTTACTATATCTCGCAACGTCTTTTGCATATATATCCTATCTTAAATAATTAACAATTTTAATTCATAACTGCCAACCCCCCTCCCATCCAAAGCTTTCAAAGCCACCAAACATCATTCCTTTCCCTTAACCTCTCCCAAATTATCTTTTGCACCAATTCACAAACTAGGGGGCTTTATAGCTGAGTGGACGTCGCTCTCGACTCGTAATCGTAGCTCATTCGATCCCACGGTGATGGAACAAACGGAAATCAGCAGAGTTTCTATCATTCTGATGCCCCAGTTACCTAGCAGTAAATATGTATCTGGGCGTTAGACAGCTGTTACGGGCTGCTTCCTGGGTGTGTGTGGAATGTTTTTTATTAGTTAGTAATAATTGATTGATTGACAGTTGAGAGGCGGGCCGAAAGAGTAGAGCTCAACCCTCGCAAGCATAACTAGGTGAACACAACTAGATAAATACTAACCAACCACGATCTCGACAATCCATTACACACACAACCCCCCCCCCCACCCCCTCCCCCCCCAACTCCCCAAATCGTTCTACCTAAATCAATAAAAAATTAAAACAAATCAATTAATTCACCAAAAATACTAACTATAAATAAAGGAATCAAATTCGAGACATACAGCGACTCCAGCGTGGTCTAGTCGGAAGAGAACGTGTTCTCATCTGGATAGATTGCGATCGAGTCTGTCGGAACGGGTGTGTAACTGCAGGGCACAAATATTTGTGTGTCCCCTCCTGTAGCTGCCTCTGTTTCGACAGGTTCCCTGGATAGCTGGAATTGACCTGGCACTTGGAAAGTGGGGAAGGGGTGAAATCCGTTGGGCCCACGGATGGATACCTTGGATCCATGGACCTAGAGCAGGTCTAATCACCTGGGATTCGAACCCACGGTGGGAATAAGGGAGGAGATATGGGGAGGGGGGGGGAAGGATGTTTCCCTGGAACCAAACCTCACATAAACCCGGACACTCACACACACACCCTCACCCGAACACTCACAGGGGCACTCACACTGACACACACATAGACTGTGATAAGGGAGACCATCTGAGGGGACACAGATGGCCTCCTGGACACACAAGTATATATCAATATTTAATTTATTATTTAATTTTATTAAATAAGTAATCAAATTAATGTTTTTTAATAAATTATTATTTTATTAAATAATTATATTAATAAAACAAATTAAATTAAATTTAATAATTAAATATTTATTATTTAATTTACATATATGACAGATTTTTTAATATATATATATATATATATATATATATATATATTATAATATATATATATATATATATCTATATATATATATATATATCATGCGAACAAGCCTTAATGGTCCCCAGGACTATATGCAACTGAAAACTCACATGCCAGAAGTGACTCGAACCCATACTGCCAGGAGCAATGCAACTGGTATGTACAGGACGCCTTAATCCGCTTGTGTCAATTTTAAAGGAATATATTAGTGAATATTTATTTATGTAAATTGATATATATATATATATATATATATATATATATATATATATATATATATATATATATATATATATATATATATATATATATATATATATATATATATATATATATATATATAAGAGAATGTCTGTCTATGTAATGAGGCCACATGCTGGAGGCTGCAGCCATAAACAGATTTATTTTAAATTTATTTATTAATATATTATTAAGGCTTATTATTACTAATTAATATATTTGTAGAGGGAATGGTCTGGGGTAGGGAACGGGCATAGGTTGGTCAGTGTTGACTTTAGCTAAAGGATTTAGGAATAATTATTAATTATTCTTATCACTCCCCCCCCCCCTACCAATTTAATTAAAGTTAATTGTAAAATAATGCTTGAGATGGCTGAAGACTTTTTCGTACTAGAAAAAACCTAAATTAAACACATAAAGAAGTTTATTGGTCCTGATTTAAGTTAAAGGAAGAGGTGCAAAGGTGGTGGGGGGGGGAGGATACGGGATTTAGAGGTGGAATGAAGAGAGGGAAGGGGGAGTGGTGCAGGTGAACAGGGAGGAAGAGGGGGAACAGGGGGGCTGTACAGGTGAAACAGGGATGGGGATGGGGGAACAGGGGGTGGTGCAGATGAAACAGGGATGAAGAGGAGAACAGGGGGAGTGGTGCAGGTGAAACAGGGATGGGGATGGGGGAACAGGGGGTGGTGCAGGTGAAACAGGGATGGGGATGGGGGAACAGGGGGAGTGGTGCAGGTGAAACAGGGATGGGGATGGGGGAACAGGGGGAGTGGTGCAGGTGAAACAGGGATGGGGATGTGGGAACAGGGGGAGTGGTGCAGGTGAAACAGGGATGCAGAGGGAGAAACAGGGGGGAGTGGTGCAGGTGAAACAGGGATTAAAGGAAAATTTATATAAGTAGATAGATGGATGTCTACATTGATTGCCAAATATATACATTGACGGATAGACGGATGCATAGATGCATCCTTCTATCTGATGGATGGAAAGACATATGAGTAGATGGATGGATAGACAGAAGAGTTGATGGACGGATAAATGGAATATAAATGTATATAATGATAAATGGTTGGTTTATGGGAAGATAGATTGATGGATTGACAGATATAAGTAGATAGATAGATGGATCCATTGATGGATTCATTTGTGCTTATCTCTTGAGGTTCTTCTTGAGATGATTTCGGGGCTTTAGTGTCCCCGCGGTCCGGTCCTCGACCAGGCCTCCACCCCCAGGAAGCAGCCCGTGACAGCTGACTAACACCCAGGTACCTGTTTTACTGCAAGGTAACAGGGGCACAGGGTGAAAGAAACTCTGCCCATTGTTTCTCGGCGGCGCCCGGAATCGAACCCGGGACCACAGGATCACAAGTCCAGTGTCCAGTGTGCTGTCCGCTCGGCCGACTGGCTCCCCGGTCGGAGGGGAGCCGGTGAACAGGCGAATCAGGGTAAAGAATATCTGTCGATTTGCTATTGCATCAACTGAGATTCGATATGGGACCATTAGGATTATAACCAACGAACTCTCTCCGTTTAGACGGTAGGCCTCCAGTTTGTGTGTGTGTGTGTGTGTTAGAGAGAAATAGATGTAGTAGATATAAAAAAAGGAAAAATACATATATTTGATAGGCGGGGTCCAAGAGCTAATAACTCGATTCTGCAGATACATATAGTAAATACAAGGAGAAAATAAATACACACACACACACATATTAATTGATAATGGACTGTTTTGTGTGCGTATCCATGTGTACTATTGTCAAGACCGACAGACACGTGAAGCTATGTGTGTGTATGTGTACCTGTAATTGAACTGACATGTGTACGGTAATTATCTGTATGTGTCCATTTTAAAGGTACACATTAGTGAATGTGTATTTATGTAAATTGATTGACATATGTACGTGTGCGCGCGATTAGTGTTACTTTAATTTATATGGTTAACATTTATACGTTTGAATGACATAGTTTCCCATTATTGTCACATTTTTTGTTACATGTCTACTATTGTCAAGATGGACAGACGAGTGTTTATGTGTACCAGTATTTGAACTGACATGTGTACTGCAACTATCTGCGTGTGTTCATTTTAAAGGAATATATTAGTGAATGTTTATTTATGTAAATTGATTGGAATATGTATGTGGACGCTCGGTTAGTGTTACTGTAATTTATATGGTTAACGTTTGAATGACATAGTTTCCCCTCATTGTCACATTTTTTGTTACTATTTCGCTGTTCACTCTCACTCTCTCTGAATCGCGTGGACTAATTGTGCTCACGTGTGTTTGTGTAGGGTAGAGGAACCATATGCTTTTCACACAATAATTTGCAACTATTTGTTAAGAAACATTTCAAAAGATCATCTACGTTTTTATTAAGTGTTCTTTTTCCTAACATACAAGTCAATCACACAGTACCTAACCTCAGTCAGAAACACTTTTCTTACTATATCTCGCAACGTCTTTTGCATATATATCCTATCTTAAATAATTAACAATTTTAATTCATAACTGCCAACCCCCCTCCCATCCAAAGCTTTCAAAGCCACCAAACATCATTCCTTTCCCTTAACCTCTCCCAAATTATCTTTTGCACCAATTCACAAACTAGGGGGCTTTATAGCTGAGTGGACGTCGCTCTCGACTCGTAATCGTAGCTCATTCGATCCCACGGTGATGGAACAAACGGAAATCAGCAGAGTTTCTATCATTCTGATGCCCCAGTTACCTAGCAGTAAATATGTATCTGGGCGTTAGACAGCTGTTACGGGCTGCTTCCTGGGTGTGTGTGTGTGGAATGTTTTTTATTAGTTAGTAATAATTGATTGATTGACAGTTGAGAGGCGGGCCGAAAGAGTAGAGCTCAACCCTCGCAAGCATAACTAGGTGAACACAACTAGATAAATACTAACCAACCACGATCTCGACAATCCATTACACACACAACCCCCCCCACCCCCTCCCCCCCCCCCCTCCCCAAATCGTTCTACCTAAATCAATAAAAAATTAAAACAAATCAATTAATTCACCAAAAATACTAACTATAAATAAAGGAATCAAATTCGAGACATACAGCGACTCCAGCGTGGTCTAGTCGGAAGAGAACGTGTTCTCATCTGGATAGATTGCGATCGAGTCTGTCGGAACGGGTGTGTAACTGCAGGGCACAAATATTTGTGTGTCCCCTCCTGTAGCTGCCTCTGTTTCGACAGGTTCCCTGGATAGCTGGAATTGACCTGGCACTTGGAAAGTGGGGAAGGGGTGAAATCCGTTGGGCCCACGGATGGATACCTTGGATCCATGGACCTAGAGCAGGTCTAATCACCTGGGATTCGAACCCACGGTGGGAATAAGGGAGGAGATATGGGGAGGGGGGGGGGAAGGATGTTTCCCTGGAACCAAACCTCACATAAACCCGGACACTCACACACACACCCTCACCCGAACACTCACAGGGGCACTCACACTCACACACACACATAGACTGTGATAAGGGAGACCATCTGAGGGGACACAGATGGCCTCCTGGACCCACAGGTATAACCGGACACACACGCACCCGGACACTCACAGGGACACTCACACTCACACACACTCGCCCGGACACTCACAGGGATATACACACACAGACACACATCCATAGACACAAACTGTGATAAGGGAGACCATCTGAGGGGACACAGATGGCCTCCTGGACACACAAGTATATATCAATATTTAATTTATTATTTATTATTTAATTTTATTAAATAAGTAATCAAATTAATGTTTTTTAATAAATTATTATTTTATTAAATTATTAAATAATTATATTAATAAAACAAATTAAATTAAATTTAATAATTAAATATTTATTATTTAATTTACATATATGACAGATTTTTATATATATATATATATATATATATATATATATATATATATATATATATATATATATATATATATATATATATATATATTCATGCGAACAAGCCTTAATGGTCCCCAGGACTATATGCAACTGAAAACTCACATGCCAGAAGTGACTCGAACCCATACTGCCAGGAGCAATGCAACTGGTATGTACAGGACGCCTTAATCCGCTTGTGTCAATTTTAAAGGAATATATTAGTGAATATTTATTTATGTAAATTGATATATATATATATATATATATATATATATATATATATATATATATATATATATATATATATATATATATATATATATATATATATATATATATATATAAGAGAATGTCTGTCTATGTAATGAGGCCACATGCTGGAGGCTGCAGCCATAAACAGATTTATTTTAAAATTTATTTATTAATATATTATTAAGGCTTATTATTACTTAATTAATATATTTGTAGAGGGAATGGTCTGGGGTAGGGAACGGGCATAGGTTGGTCAGTGTTGACTTTAGCTAAAGGATTTAGGAATAATTATTAATTATTCTTATCACTCCCCCCCCCTACCAATTTAATTAAAGTTAATTGTAAAATAATGCTTGAGATGGCTGAAGACTTTTTCGTACCTAGAAAAAACCTAAATTAAACACATAAAGAAGTTTATTGGTCCTGATTTAAGTTAAAGGAAGAGGTGCAAAGGTGGTGGTGGGGGGGGGGGAGGATACGGGATTTAGAGGTGGAATGAAGAGAGGGAACAGGGGGAGTGGTGCAGGTGAAACAGGGAGGAAGAGGGGGGAACAGGGGGGCTGTACAGGTGAAACAGGGATGGGGATGGGGGAACAGGGGGAGTGGTGCAGATGAAACAGGGATGAAGAGGAGAAACAGGGGGAGTGGTGCAGGTGAAACAGGGATGGGGATGGGGAACAGGGGGAGTGGTGCAGGTGAAACAGGGATGGGGATGGGGGAACAGGGGGAGTGGTGCAGGTGAAACAGGGATGGGGATGGGGGAACAGGGGGAGTGGTGCAGGTGAAACAGGGATGGGGATGGGGGAACAGGGGGAGTGGTGCAGGTGAAACAGGGATGGGGATGTGGGAACAGGGGGAGTGGTGCAGGTGAAACAGGGATGCAGAGGGAGAAACAGGGGGAGTGGTGCAGGTGAAACAGGGATTAAAGGAAAATTTATATAAGTAGATAGATGGATGTCTACATTGATTGCCAAATATATACATTGACGGATAGACGGATGCATAGATGCATCCTTCTATCTGATGGATGGAAAGACATATGAGTAGATGGATGGATAGACAGAAGAGTTGATGGACGGATAAATGGAATATAAATGTATATAATGATAAATGGTTGGTTTATGGGAAGATAGATTGATGGATTGACAGATATAAGTAGATAGATAGATGGATCCATTGATGGATTCATTTGTGCTTATCTCTTGAGGTTCTTCTTGAGATGATTTCGGGGCTTTAGTGTCCCCGCGGTCCGGTCCTCGACCAGGCCTCCACCCCCAGGAAGCAGCCCGTGACAGCTGACTAACACCCAGGTACCTGTTTTACTGCAAGGTAACAGGGGCACAGGGTGAAAGAAACTCTGCCCATTGTTTCTCGGCGGCGCCCGGAATCGAACCCGGGACCACAGGATCACAAGTCCAGTGTCCAGTGTGCTGTCCGCTCGGCCGACTGGCTCCCCGGTCGGAGGGGAGCCGGTGAACAGGCGAATCAGGGTAAAGAATATCTGTCGATTTGCTATTGCATCAACTGAGATTCGATATGGGACCATTAGGATTATAACCAACGAACTCTCTCCGTTTAGACGGTAGGCCTCCAGTTTGTGTGTGTGTGTGTGTGTTAGAGAGAAATAGATGTAGTAGATATAAAAAAAGGAAAAATACATATATTTGATAGGCGGGGTCCAAGAGCTAATAACTCGATTCTGCAGATACATATAGTAAATACAAGGAGAAAATAAATACACACACACACACATATTAATTGATAATGGACTGTTTTGTGTGCGTATCCATGTGTACTATTGTCAAGACCGACAGACACGTGAAGCTATGTGTGTGTATGTGTACCTGTAATTGAACTGACATGTGTGGTAATTATCTGTATGTGTCCATTTTAAAGGTACACATTAGTGAATGTGTATTTATGTAAATTGATTGACATATGTACGTGTGCGCGCGATTAGTGTTACTTTAATTTATATGGTTAACATTTATACGTTTGAATGACATAGTTTCCCATTATTGTCACATTTTTTGTTACATGTCTACTATTGTCAAGATGGACAGACGAGTGTTTATGTGTACCAGTATTTGAACTGACATGTGTACTGCAACTATCTGCGTGTGTTCATTTTAAAGGAATATATTAGTGAATGTTTATTTATGTAAATTGATTGGAATATGTATGTGGACGCTCGGTTAGTGTTACTGTAATTTATATGGTTAACGTTTGAATGACATAGTTTCCCCTCATTGTCACATTTTTTGTTACTATTTCGCTGTTCACTCTCACTCTCTCTGAATCGCGTGGACTAATTGTGCTCACGTGTGTTTGTGTAGGGTAGAGGAACCATATGCTTTTCACACAATAATTTGCAACTATTTGTTAAGAAACATTTCAAAAGATCATCTACGTTTTTATTAAGTGTTCTTTTCCTAACATACAAGTCAATCACACAGTACCTAACCTCAGTCAGAAACACTTTTCTTACTATATCTCGCAACGTCTTTTGCATATATATCCTATCTTAAATAATTAACAATTTTAATTCATAACTGCCAACCCCCCTCCCATCCAAAGCTTTCAAAGCCACCAAACATCATTCCTTTCCCTTAACCTCTCCCAAATTATCTTTTGCACCAATTCACAAACTAGGGGGCTTTATAGCTGAGTGGACGTCGCTCTCGACTCGTAATCGTAGCTCATTCGATCCCACGGTGATGGAACAAACGGAAATCAGCAGAGTTTCTATCATTCTGATGCCCCAGTTACCTAGCAGTAAATATGTATCTGGGCGTTAGACAGCTGTTACGGGCTGCTTCCTGGGTGTGTGTGTGTGGAATGTTTTTTATTAGTTAGTAATAATTGATTGATTGACAGTTGAGAGGCGGGCCGAAAGAGTAGAGCTCAACCCTCGCAAGCATAACTAGGTGAACACAACTAGATAAATACTAACCAACCACGATCTCGACAATCCATTACACACACAACCCCCCCACCCCCTCCCCCCCCAACTCCCCAAATCGTTCTACCTAAATCAATAAAAAATTAAAACAAATCAATTAATTCACCAAAAATACTAACTATAAATAAAGGAATCAAATTCGAGACATACAGCGACTCCAGCGTGGTCTAGTCGGAAGAGAACGTGTTCTCATCTGGATAGATTGCGATCGAGTCTGTCGGAACGGGTGTGTAACTGCAGGGCACAAATATTTGTGTGTCCCCTCCTGTAGCTGCCTCTGTTTCGACAGGTTCCCTGGATAGCTGGAATTGACCTGGCACTTGGAAAGTGGGGAAGGGGTGAAATCCGTTGGGCCCACGGATGGATACCTTGGATCCATGGACCTAGAGCAGGTCTAATCACCTGGGATTCGAACCCACGGTGGGAATAAGGGAGGAGATATGGGGAGGGGGGGGGGAAGGATGTTTCCCTGGAACCAAACCTCACATAAACCCGGACACTCACACACACACCCTCACCCGAACACTCACAGGGGCACTCACACTCACACACACACATAGACTGTGATAAGGGAGACCATCTGAGGGGACACAGATGGCCTCCTGGACCCACAGGTATAACCGGACACACACGCACCCGGACACTCACAGGGACACTCACACTCACACACACTCGCCCGGACACTCACAGGGATATACACACACAGACACACATCCATAGACACAAACTGTGATAAGGGAGACCATCTGAGGGGACACAGATGGCCTCCTGGACACACAAGTATATATCAATATTTAATTTATTATTTATTATTTAATTTTATTAAATAAGTAATCAAATTAATGTTTTTTAATAAATTATTATTTTATTAAATTATTAAATAATTATATTAATAAAACAAATTAAATTAAATTTAATAATTAAATATTTATTATTTAATTTACATATATGACAGATTTTTTAATATATATATATATATATATATATATATATATATATATATATATATATATATATATATATATATATATTCATGCGAACAAGCCTTAATGGTCCCCAGGACTATATGCAACTGAAAACTCACATGCCAGAAGTGACTCGAACCCATACTGCCAGGAGCAATGCAACTGGTATGTACAGGACGCCTTAATCCGCTTGTGTCAATTTTAAAGGAATATATTAGTGAATATTTATTTATGTAAATTGATATATATATATATATATATATATATATATATATATATATATATATATATATATATATATATATATATATATATAAAGAGAATGTCTGTCTATGTAATGAGGCCACATGCTGGAGGCTGCAGCCATAAACAGATTTATTTTAAAATTTATTTATTAATATATTATTAAGGCTTATTATTACTTAATTAATATATTTGTAGAGGGAATGGTCTGGGGTAGGGAACGGGCATAGGTTGGTCAGTGTTGACTTTAGCTAAAGGATTTAGGAATAATTATTAATTATTCTTATCACTCCCCCCCCCCCTACCAATTTAATTAAAGTTAATTGTAAAATAATGCTTGAGATGGCTGAAGACTTTTTCGTACCTAGAAAAAACCTAAATTAAACACATAAAGAAGTTTATTGGTCCTGATTTAAGTTAAAGGAAGAGGTGCAAAGTGGTGGTGGGGGGGGGGAGGATACGGGATTTAGAGGTGGAATGAAGAGAGGGAACAGGGGGAGTGGTGCAGGTGAAACAGGGAGGAAGAGGGGGGAACAGGGGGGGCTGTACAGGTGAAACAGGGATGGGGATGGGGGAACAGGGGGAGTGGTGCAGTGAAACAGGGATGAAGAGGAGAAACAGGGGGAGTGGTGCAGGTGAAACAGGGATGGGGATGGGGGAACAGGGGGAGTGGTGCAGGTGAAACAGGGATGGGGATGGGGGAACAGGGGGAGTGGTGCAGGTGAAACAGGGATGGGGATGGGGGAACAGGGGGAGTGGTGCAGGTGAAACAGGGATGGGGATGGGGGAACAGGGGGAGTGGTGCAGGTGAAACAGGGATGGGGATGTGGGAACAGGGGGAGTGGTGCAGGTGAAACAGGGATGCAGAGGGAGAAACAGGGGGGAGTGGTGCAGGTGAAACAGGGATTAAAGGAAAATTTATATAAGTAGATAGATGGATGTCTACATTGATTGCCAAATATATACATTGACGGATAGACGGATGCATAGATGCATCCTTCTATCTGATGGATGGAAAGACATATGAGTAGATGGATGGATAGACAGAAGAGTTGATGGACGGATAAATGGAATATAAATGTATATAATGATAAATGGTTGGTTTATGGGATGATAGATTGATGGATTGACAGATATAAGTAGATAGATAGATGGATCCATTGATGGATTCATTTGTGCTTATCTCTTGAGGTTCTTCTTGAGATGATTTCGGGGCTTTAGTGTCCCCGCGGTCCGGTCCTCGACCAGGCCTCCACCCCCAGGAAGCAGCCCGTGACAGCTGACTAACACCCAGGTACCTGTTTTACTGCAAGGTAACAGGGGCACAGGGTGAAAGAAACTCTGCCCATTGTTTCTCGGCGGCGCCCGGAATCGAACCCGGGACCACAGGATCACAAGTCCAGTGTCCAGTGTGCTGTCCGCTCGGCCGACTGGCTCCCCGGTCGGAGGGGAGCCGGTGAACAGGCGAATCAGGGTAAAGAATATCTGTCGATTTGCTATTGCATCAACTGAGATTCGATATGGGACCATTAGGATTATAACCAACGAACTCTCTCCGTTTAGACGGTAGGCCTCCAGTTTGTGTGTGTGTGTGTGTGTTAGAGAGAAATAGATGTAGTAGATATAAAAAAAGGAAAAATACATATATTTGATAGGCGGGGTCCAAGAGCTAATAACTCGATTCTGCAGATACATATAGTAAATACAAGGAGAAAATAAATACACACACACACACATATTAATTGATAATGGACTGTTTTGTGTGCGTATCCATGTGTACTATTGTCAAGACCGACAGACACGTGAAGCTATGTGTGTGTATGTGTACCTGTAATTGAACTGACATGTGTACGGTAATTATCTGTATGTGTCCATTTTAAAGGTACACATTAGTGAATGTGTATTTATGTAAATTGATTGACATATGTACGTGTGCGCGCGATTAGTGTTACTTTAATTTATATGGTTAACATTTATACGTTTGAATGACATAGTTTCCCATTATTGTCACATTTTTTGTTACATGTCTACTATTGTCAAGATGGACAGACGAGTGTTTATGTGTACCAGTATTTGAACTGACATGTGTACTGCAACTATCTGCGTGTGTTCATTTTAAAGGAATATATTAGTGAATGTTTATTTATGTAAATTGATTGGAATATGTATGTGGACGCTCGGTTAGTGTTACTGTAATTTATATGGTTAACGTTTGAATGACATAGTTTCCCCTCATTGTCACATTTTTTGTTACTATTTCGCTGTTCACTCTCACTCTCTCTGAATCGCGTGGACTAATTGTGCTCACGTGTGTTTGTGTAGGGTAGAGGAACCATATGCTTTTCACACAATAATTTGCAACTATTTGTTAAGAAACATTTCAAAAGATCATCTACGTTTTTATTAAGTGTTCTTTTTCCTAACATACAAGTCAATCACACAGTACCTAACCTCAGTCAGAAACACTTTTCTTACTATATCTCGCAACGTCTTTTGCATATATATCCTATCTTAAATAATTAACAATTTTAATTCATAACTGCCAACCCCCCTCCCATCCAAAGCTTTCAAAGCCACCAAACATCATTCCTTTCCCTTAACCTCTCCCAAATTATCTTTTGCACCAATTCACAAACTAGGGGGCTTTATAGCTGAGTGGACGTCGCTCTCGACTCGTAATCGTAGCTCATTCGATCCCACGGTGATGGAACAAACGGAAATCAGCAGAGTTTCTATCATTCTGATGCCCCAGTTACCTAGCAGTAAATATGTATCTGGGCGTTAGACAGCTGTTACGGGCTGCTTCCTGGGTGTGTGTGTGTGGAATGTTTTTTATTAGTTAGTAATAATTGATTGATTGACAGTTGAGAGGCGGGCCGAAAGAGTAGAGCTCAACCCTCGCAAGCATAACTAGGTGAACACAACTAGATAAATACTAACCAACCACGATCTCGACAATCCATTACACACACAACCCCCCCACCCCCTCCCCCCCAACTCCCCAAATCGTTCTACCTAAATCAATAAAAAATTAAAACAAATCAATTAATTCACCAAAAATACTAACTATAAATAAAGGATCAAATTCGAGACATACAGCGACTCCAGCGTGGTCTAGTCGGAAGAGAACGTGTTCTCATCTGGATAGATTGCGATCGAGTCTGTCGGAACGGGTGTGTAACTGCAGGGCACAAATATTTGTGTGTCCCCTCCTGTAGCTGCCTCTGTTTCGACAGGTTCCCTGGATAGCTGGAATTGACCTGGCACTTGGAAAGTGGGGAAGGGGTGAAATCCGTTGGGCCCACGGATGGATACCTTGGATCCATGGACCTAGAGCAGGTCTAATCACCTGGGATTCGAACCCACGGTGGGAATAAGGGAGGAGATATGGGGAGGGGGGGGGGAAGGATGTTTCCCTGGAACCAAACCTCACATAAACCCGGACACTCACACACACACCCTCACCCGAACACTCACAGGGGCACTCACACTCACACACACACATAGACTGTGATAAGGGAGACCATCTGAGGGGACACAGATGGCCTCCTGGACCCACAGGTATAACCGGACACACACGCACCCGGACACTCACAGGGACACTCACACTCACACACACTCGCCCGGACACTCACAGGGATATACACACACAGACACACATCCATAGACACAAACTGTGATAAGGGAGACCATCTGAGGGGACACAGATGGCCTCCTGGACACACAAGTATATATCAATATTTAATTTATATTTATTATTTAATTTTATTAAATAAGTAATCAAATTAATGTTTTTTAATAAATTATTATTTTATTAAATTATAAATAATTATATTAATAAAACAAATTAAATTAAATTTAATAATTAAATTTTATTATTTAATTTACATATATGACAGATTTTTTAATATATATATATATATATATATATATATATATATATATATATATATATATATATATATATATATATCATGCGAACAAGCCCTTTAATGGTCCCCAGGACTATATGCAACTGAAAACTCACATGCCAGAAGTGACTCGAACCCAAACTGCCAGGAGCAATGCAACTGGTATGTACAGGACGCCTTAATCCGCTTGTGTCAATTTTAAAGGAATATATTAGTGAATATTTATTTATGTAAATTGATATATATATATATATATATATATATATATATATATATATATATATATATATATATATATATATATATATATATATATATATATATATATATAAAGAGAATGTCTGTCTATGTAATGAGGCCACATGCTGGAGGCTGCAGCCATAAACAGATTTATTTTAAAATTTATTTATTAATATATTATTAAGGCTTATTATTACTTAATTAATATATTTGTAGAGGGAATGGTCTGGGGTAGGGAACGGGCATAGGTTGGTCAGTGTTGACTTTAGCTAAAGGATTTAGGAATAATTATTAATTATTCTTATCACTCCCCCCCCCTACCAATTTAATTAAAGTTAATTGTAAAATAATGCTTGAGATGGCTGAAGACTTTTTCGTACCTAGAAAAAACCTAAATTAAACACATAAAGAAGTTTATTGGTCCTGATTTAAGTTAAAGGAAGAGGTGCAAAGGTGGTGGGGGGGGGGGAGGATACGGGATTTAGAGGTGGAATGAAGAGAGGGAACAGGGGGAGTGGTGCAGGTGAAACAGGGAGGAAGAGGGGGGAACAGGGGGGGCTGTACAGGTGAAACAGGGATGGGGATGGGGGAACAGGGGGAGTGGTGCAGATGAAACAGGGATGAAGAGGAGAAACAGGGGAGTGGTGCAGGTGAAACAGGGATGGGGATGGGGGAACAGGGGGAGTGGTGCAGGTGAAACAGGGATGGGGATGGGGGAACAGGGGGAGTGGTGCAGGTGAAACAGGGATGGGGGATGGGAACAGGGGGAGTGGTGCAGGTGAAAAAGGGATGGGGATGGGGGAACAGGGGGAGTGGTGCAGGTGAAACAGGGATGGGATGTGGGAACAGGGGGAGTGGTGCAGGTGAAACAGGGATGCAGAGGGAGAAACAGGGGGGAGTGGTGCAGGTGAAACAGGGATTAAAGGAAAATTTATATAAGTAGATAGATGGATGTCTACATTGATTGCCAAATATATACATTGACGGATAGACGGATGCATAGATGCATCCTTCTATCTGATGGATGGAAAGACATATGAGTAGATGGGATGGATAGACAGAAGAGTTGATGGACGGATAAATGGAATATAAATGTATATAATGATAAATGGTTGGTTTATGGGAAGATAGATTGATGGATTGACAGATATAAGTAGATAGATAGATGGATCCATTGATGGATTCATTTGTGCTTATCTCTTGAGGTTCTTCTTGAGATGATTTCGGGCTTTAAGTGTCCCCGCGGTCCGGTCCTCGACCAGGCCTCCACCCCCAGGAAGCAGCCCGTGACAGCTGACTAACACCCAGGTACCTGTTTTACTGCAAGGTAACAGGGGCACAGGGTGAAAGAAACCTCTGCCCATTGTTTCTCGGCGGCGCCCGGAATCGAACCCGGGACCACAGGATCACAAGTCCAGTGTCCAGTGTGCTGTCCGCTCGGCCGACTGGCTCCCCGGTCGGAGGGAGCCGGTGAACAGGCGAATCAGGGTAAAGAATATCTGTCGATTTGCTATTGCATCAACTGAGATTCGATATGGGACCATTAGGATTATAACCAACGAACTCTCTCCGTTTAGACGGTAGGCCTCCAGTTTTGTGTGTGTGTGTGTGTGTGTTAGAGAGAAATAGATGTAGTAGATATAAAAAAAGGAAAAATACATATATTTGATAGGCGGGGTCCAAGAGCTAATCGAGCCAACTCGATTCTTCAGATACATATAGTAAATACAAGGAGAAAATAAATACACACACACACACATATTAATTGATAATGGACTGTTTTGTGTGCGTATCCATGTGTACTATTGTCAAGGACCGACAGACACGTGAAGCTATGGTGTGTGTATGTGTACCTGTAATTGAACTGACATGTGTACGGTAATTATCTGTATGTGTCCATTTTAAAGGGTACACATTAGTGAATGTGGTATTTATGTAAATTGATTGACATATGTACGTGTGCGCGCGATAAGTGTTATCTTTAATTTATATGGTTAACATTTATACGTTTGAATGACATAGTTTCCCATTATTGTCACATTTTTTGTTACATGGTCTACTATTGTCAAGATGGACAGACGAGTGTTTATGTTACCAGTATTTGAACTGACATGTGTACTGCCAACTATCTGCGTGTGTTCATTTTAAAGGAATATATTAGTGAATGTTTATTTATGTAAATTGATTGGAATATGTATGTGGACGCTCGGTTAGTGTTACTGTAATTTATATGGTTAACGTTTGAATGACATAGTTTCCCCTCAATGTCACATTTTTTGTTACTATTTCGCTGTTCACTCTCACTCTCTCTGAATCGCGTGGACTAATTGTGCTCACGTGTGTTTGTGTAGGGTAGAGGAACCATATGCTTTTCACATAATAATTTGCAACTATTTGTTAAGAAACATTTCAAAAGATCATCTACGTTTTTATTAAGTGTTCTTTTTCCTAACATACAAGTCAATCACACAGTACCTAACCTCAGTCAGAAACACTTTTCTTACTATATCTCGCAACGTCTTTTGCATATATATCCTATCCTAAATAATTAACAATTTTAATTCATAACTGCCAACCCCCCTCCCATCCAAAGCTTTCAAAGCCACCAAACATCATTCCTTTCCCTTAACCTCTCCCAAATTATCTTTTGCACCAATTCACAAACTAGGGGGCTTTATAGCTGAGTGGACGTCGCTCTCGACTCGTAATCGTAGCTCATTCGATCCCACGGTGATGGAACAAACGGAAATCAGCAGAGTTTCTATCATTCTGATGCCCCAGTTACCTAGCAGTAAATATGTATCTGGGCGTTAGACAGCTGTTACGGGCTGCTTCCTGGGTGTGTGTGTGTGGAATGTTTTTTATTAGTTAGTAATAATTGATTGACTGACAGTTGAGAGGCGGGCCGAAAGAGTAGAGCTCAACCCTCGCAAGCATAACTAGGTGAACACAACTAGATAAATACTAACCAACCACGATCTCGACAATCCATTACACACACAACCCCCCCACCCCCTCCCCCCCCAACTCCCAAAATCGTTCTACCTAAATCAATAAAAAATTAAAACAAATCAATTAATTCACCAAAAATACTAACTATAAATAAAGGAATCAAATTCGAGACATACAGCGACTCCAGCGTGGTCTAGTCGGAAGAGAACGTGTTCTCATCTGGATAGATTGCGATCGAGTCTGTCGGAACGGGTGTGTAACTGCAGGGCACAAATATTTGTGTGTCCCCTCCTGTAGCTGCCTCTGTTTCGACAGGTTCCCTGGATAGCTGGAAATGACCTGGCACTTGGAAAGTGGGGAAGGGGTGAAATCCGTTGGGCCCACGGATGGATACCTTGGATCCATGGACCTAGAGCAGGTCTAATCACCTGGGATTCGAACCCACGGTGGGAATAAGGGAGGAGATATGGGGAGGGGGGGGGGGAAGGAGGTTTCCCTGGAACCAAACCTCACATAAACCCGGACACTCACACACACACCCTCACCCGAACACTCACAGGGGCACTCACACTCACACACACACATAGACTGAGATAAGGGAGACCATCTGAGGGGACACAGATGGCCTCCTGGACCCACAGGTATAACCGGACACACACGCACCCGGACACTCACAGGGACACTCACACTCACACACACTCGCCCGGACACTCACAGGGATATACACACACAGACACACATCCATAGACACAAACTGTGATAAGGGAGACCATCTGAGGGGACACAGATGGCCTCCTGGACACACAAGTATATATCAATATTTAATTTATTATTTATTATTTAATTTTATTAAATAAGTAATCAAATTAATGTTTTTTAATAAATTATTATTTTATTAAATTATTAAATAATTATATTAATAAAACAAATTAAATTAAATTTAATAATTAAATATTTATTATTTAATTTACATATATGACAGATTTTTTAAATATATATATATATATATATATATATATATATATATATATATATATATATATATATATATATATATATATTCATGCGAACAAGCCTTAATGGTCCCCAGGACTATATGCAACTGAAAATTCACATGCCAGAAGTGACTCGAACCCATACTGCCAGGAGCAATGCAACTGGTATGTACAGGACGCCTTAATCCGCTTGTGTCAATTTTAAAGGAATATATTAGTGAATATTTATTTATGTAAATTGATATATATATATATATATATATATATATATATATATATATATATATATATATATATATATATATATATATATATATATATATATATATATAAAGAGAATGTCTGTCTATGTAATGAGGCCACATGCTGGAGGCTGCAGCCATAAACAGATTTATTTTAAAATTTATTTATTAATATATTATTAAGGCTTATTATTACTTAATTAATATATTTGTAGAGGGAATGGTCTGGGGTAGGGAACGGGCATAGGTTGGTCAGTGTTGACTTTAGCTAAAGGATTTAGGAATAATTATTAATTATTCTTATCACTCCCCCCCCCCCTTACCAATTTAATTAAAGTTAATTGTAAAATAATGCTTGAGATGGCTGAAGACTTTTTCGTACCTAGAAAAAAACTAAATTAAACACATAAAGAAGTTTATTGGTCCTGATTTAAGTTAAAGGAAGAGGTGCAAAGGTGGTGGTGGGGGGGGGGGGGAGGATACGGGATTTAGAGGTGGAATGAAGAGAGGGAACAGGGGGAGTGGTGCAGGTGAAACAGGGAGGAAGAGGGGGGAACAGGGGGGGCTGTACAGGTGAAACAGGGATGGGGATGGGGGAACAGGGGGAGTGGTGCAGATGAAACAGGGATGAAGAGGAGAAACAGGGGGAGTGGTGCAGGTGAAACAGGGATGGGGATGGGGGAACAGGGGGAGTGGTGCAGGTGAAACAGGGATGGGGATGGGGGAACAGGGGGAGTGGTGCAGGTGAAAAAGGGATGGGGATGGGGGAACAGGGGGAGTGGTGCAGGTGAAACAGGGATGGGGATGGGGGAACAGGGGGAGTGGTGCAGGTGAAAAAGGGATGGGGATGGGGGAACAGGGGGAGTGGTGCAGGTGAAACAGGGATGGGGATGTGGGAACAGGGGGAGTGGTGCAGGTGAAACAGGGATGCAGAGGGAGAAACAGGGGGGAGTGGTGCAGGTGAAACAGGGATGCAGAGGGAGAAACAGGGGGGAGTGGTGCAGGTGAAACAGGGATTAAAGGAAAATTTATATAAGTAGATAGATGGATGTCTACATTGATTGCCAAATATATACATTGACGGATAGACGGATGCATAGATGCATCCTTCTATCTGATGGATGGAAAGACATATGAGTAGATGGATGGATAGACAGAAGAGTTGATGGACGGATAAATGGAATATAAATGTATATAATGATAAATGGTTGGTTTATGGGAAGATAGATTGATGGATTGACAGATATAAGTAGATAGATAGATGGATCCATTGATGGATTCATTTGTGCTTATCTCTTGAGGTTCTTCTTGAGATGATTTCGGGGCTTTAGTGTCCCCGCGGTCCGGTCCTCGACCAGGCCTCCACCCCCAGGAAGCAGCCCGTGACAGCTGACTAACACCCAGGTACCTGTTTTACTGCAAGGTAACAGGGGCACAGGGTGAAAGAAACTCTGCCCATTGTTTCTCGGCGGCGCCCGGAATCGAACCCGGGACCACAGGATCACAAGTCCAGTGTCCAGTGTGCTGTCCGCTCGGCCGACTGGCTCCCCGGTCGGAGGGGAGCCGGTGAACAGGCGAATCAGGGTAAAGAATATCTGTCGATTTGCTATTGCATCAACTGAGATTCGATATGGGACCATTAGGATTATAACCAACGAACTCTCTCCGTTTAGACGGTAGGCCTCCAGTTTGTGTGTGTGTGTGTGTGTTAGAGAGAAATAGATGTAGTAGATATAAAAAAAGGAAAAATACATATATTTGATAGGCGGGGTCCAAGAGCTAATCGAGCCAACTCGATTCTTCAGATACATATAGTAAATACAAGGAGAAAATAAATACACACACACACACATATTAATTGATAATGGACTGTTTTGTGTGCGCATCCATGTGTACTATTGTCAAGACCGACAGACACGTGAAGCTATGTGTGTGTATGTGTACCTGTAATTGAACTGACATGTGTACGGTAATTATCTGTATGTGTCCATTTTAAAGGTACACATTAGTGAATGTGTATTTATGTAAATTGATTGACATATGTACGTGTGCGCGCGATTAGTGTTACTTTAATTTATATGGTTAACATTTATACGTTTGAATGACATAGTTTCCCATTATTGTCACATTTTTTGTTACATGTCTACTATTGTCAAGATGGACAGACGAGTGTTTATGTGTACCAGTATTTGAACTGACATGTGTACTGCAACTATCTGCGTGTGTTCATTTTAAAGGAATATATTAGTGAATGTTTATTTATGTAAATTGATTGGAATATGTATGTGGACGCTCGGTTAGTGTTACTGTAATTTATATGGTTAACGTTTGAATGACATAGTTTCCCCTCATTGTCACATTTTTTGTTACTATTTCGCTGTTCACTCTCACTCTCTCTGAATCGCGTGGACTAATTGTGCTCACGTGTGTTTGTGTAGGGTAGAGGAACCATATGCTTTTCACACAATAATTTGCAACTATTTGTTAAGAAACATTTCAAAAGATCATCTACGTTTTTATTAAGTGTTCTTTTTCCTAACATACAAGTCAATCACACAGTACCTAACCTCAGTCAGAAACACTTTTCTTACTATATCTCGCAACGTCTTTTGCATATATATCCTATCCTAAATAATTAACAATTTTAATTCATAACTGCCAACCCCCCTCCCATCCAAAGCTTTCAAAGCCACCAAACATCATTCCTTTCCCTTAACCTCTCCCAAATTATCTTTTGCACCAATTCACAAACTAGGGGGCTTTATAGCTGAGTGGACGTCGCTCTCGACTCGTAATCGTAGCTCATTCGATCCCACGGTGATGGAACAAACGGAAATCAGCAGAGTTTCTATCATTCTGATGCCCCAGTTACCTAGCAGTAAATATGTATCTGGGCGTTAGACAGCTGTTACGGGCTGCTTCCTGGGTGTGTGTGTGTGGAATGTTTTTTATTAGTTAGTAATAATTGATTGACTGACAGTTGAGAGGCGGGCCGAAAGAGTAGAGCTCAACCCTCGCAAGCATAACTAGGTGAACACAACTAGATAAATACTAACCAACCACGATCTCGACAATCCATTACACACACAACCCCCCCACCCCCTCCCCCCCCAACTCCCAAAATCGTTCTACCTAAATCAATAAAAAATTAAAACAAATCAATTAATTCACCAAAAATACTAACTATAAATAAAGGAATCAAATTCGAGACATACAGCGACTCCAGCGTGGTCTAGTCGGAAGAGAACGTGTTCTCATCTGGATAGATTGCGATCGAGTCTGTCGGAACGGGTGTGTAACTGCAGGGCACAAATATTTGTGTGTCCCCTCCTGTAGCTGCCTCTGTTTCGACAGGTTCCCTGGATAGCTGGAATTGACCTGGCACTTGGAAAGTGGGGAAGGGGTGAAATCCGTTGGGCCCGCGGATGGATACCTTGGAGCCATGGACCTAGAGCAGGTCTAATCACCTGGGATTCGAACCCACGGTGGGAATAAGGGAGGAGATATGGGGAGGGGGGGGAAGGAGGTTTCCCTGGAACCAAACCTCACATAAACCCGGACACTCACACACACACCCTCACCCGAACACTCACAGGGGCACTCACACTCACACACACACATAGACTGAGATAAGGGAGACCATCTGAGGGGACACAGATGGCCTCCTGGACCCACAGGTATAACCGGACACACACGCACCCGGACACTCACAGGGACACTCACACTCACACACACTCGCCCGGACACTCACAGGGATATACACACACAGACACACATCCATAGACACAAACTGTGATAAGGGAGACCATCTGAGGGGACACAGATGGCCTCCTGGACACACAAGTATATATCAATATTTAATTTATTATTTATTATTTAATTTTATTAAATAAGTAATCAAATTAATGTTTTTTAATAAATTATTATTTAATTAAATTATTAAATAATTATATTAATAAAACAAATTAAATTAAATTTAATAATTAAATATTTATTATTTAATTTACATATATGACAGATTTTTTAAATATATATATATATATATATATATATATATATATATATATATATATATATATATATATATATATATATATATATATATATTCATGCGAACAAGCCTTAATGGTCCCCAGGACTATATGCAACTGAAAACTCACATGCCAGAAGTGACTCGAACCCATACTGCCAGGAGCAATGCAACTGGTATGTACAGGACGCCTTAATCCGCTTGTGTCAATTTTAAAGGAATATATTAGTGAATATTTATTTATGTAAATTGATATATATATATATATATATATATATATATATATATATATATATATATATATATATATATATATATATATATATATATATATATATATATATATAAAGAGAATGTCTGTCTATGTAATGAGGCCACATGCTGGAGGCTGCAGCCATAAACAGATTTATTTTAAAATTTATTTATTAATATATTATTAAGGCTTATTATTACTTAATTAATATATTTGTAGAGGGAATGGTCTGGGGTAGGGAACGGGCATAGGTTGGTCAGTGTTGACTTTAGCTAAAGGATTTAGGAATAATTATTAATTATTCTTATCACTCCCCCCCCCCCCTACCAATTTAATTAAAGTTAATTGTAAAATAATGCTTGAGATGGCTGAAGACTTTTTCGTACCTAGAAAAAAACTAAATTAAACACATAAAGAAGTTTATTGGTCCTGATTTAAGTTAAAGGAAGAGGTGCAAAGGTGGTGGTGGGGGGGGGGGAGGATACGGGATTTAGAGGTGGAATGAAGAGAGGGAACAGGGGGAGTGGTGCAGGTGAAACAGGGAGGAAGAGGGGGGAACAGGGGGGGCTGTACAGGTGAAACAGGGATGGGGATGGGGGAACAGGGGGAGTGGTGCAGATGAAACAGGGATGAAGAGGAGAAACAGGGGGAGTGGTGCAGGTGAAACAGGGATGGGGATGGGGGAACAGGGGGAGTGGTGCAGGTGAAACAGGGATGGGGATGGGGGAACAGGGGGAGTGGTGCAGGTGAAAAAGGGATGGGGATGGGGGAACAGGGGGAGTGGTGCAGGTGAAACAGGGATGGGGATGGGGGAACAGGGGGAGTGGTGCAGGTGAAAAAGGGATGGGGATGGGGGAACAGGGGGAGTGGTGCAGGTGAAACAGGGATGGGGATGTGGGAACAGGGGGAGTGGTGCAGGTGAAACAGGGATGCAGAGGGAGAAACAGGGGGGAGTGGTGCAGGTGAAACAGGGATGCAGAGGGAGAAACAGGGGGGAGTGGTGCAGGTGAAACAGGGATTAAAGGAAAATTTATATAAGTAGATAGATGGATGTCTACATTGATTGCCAAATATATACATTGACGGATAGACGGATGCATAGATGCATCCTTCTATCTGATGGATGGAAAGACATATGAGTAGATGGATGGATAGACAGAAGAGTTGATGGACGGATAAATGGAATATAAATGTATATAATGATAAATGGTTGGTTTATGGGAAGATAGATTGATGGATTGACAGATATAAGTAGATAGATAGATGGATCCATTGATGGATTCATTTGTGCTTATCTCTTGAGGTTCTTCTTGAGATGATTTCGGGGCTTTAGTGTCCCCGCGGTCCGATCCTCGACCAGGCCTCCACCCCCAGGAAGCAGCCCGTGACAGCTGACTAACACCCAGGTACCTGTTTTACTGCAAGGTAACAGGGGCACAGGGTGAAAGAAACTCTGCCCATTGTTTCTCGGCGGCGCCCGGAATCGAACCCGGGACCACAGGATCACAAGTCCAGTGTCCAGTGTGCTGTCCGCTCGGCCGACTGGCTCCCCGGTCGGAGGGGAGCCGGTGAACAGGCGAATCAGGGTAAAGAATATCTGTCGATTTGCTATTGCATCAACTGAGATTCGATATGGGACCATTAGGATTATAACCAACGAACTCTCTCCGTTTAGACGGTAGGCCTCCAGTTTGTGTGTGTGTGTGTGTGTTAGAGAGAAATAGATGTAGTAGATATAAAAAAAGGAAAAATACATATATTTGATAGGCGGGGTCCAAGAGCTAATAACTCGATTCTGCAGATACATATAGTAAATACAAGGAGAAAATAAATACACACACACACACATATTAATTGATAATGGACTGTTTTGTGTGCGTATCCATGTGTACTATTGTCAAGACCGACAGACACGTGAAGCTATGTGTGTGTATGTGTACCTGTAATTGAACTGACATGTGTACGGTAATTATCTGTATGTGTCCATTTTAAAGGTACACATTAGTGAATGTGTATTTATGTAAATTGATTGACATATGTACGTGTGCGCGCGATTAGTGTTACTTTAATTTATATGGTTAACATTTATACGTTTGAATGACATAGTTTCCCATTATTGTCACATTTTTTGTTACATGTCTACTATTGTCAAGATGGACAGACGAGTGTTTATGTGTACCAGTATTTGAACTGACATGTGTACTGCAACTATCTGCGTGTGTTCATTTTAAAGGAATATATTAGTGAATGTTTATTTATGTAAATTGATTGGAATATGTATGTGGACGCTCGGTTAGTGTTACTGTAATTTATATGGTTAACGTTTGAATGACATAGTTTCCCCTCATTGTCACATTTTTTGTTACTATTTCGCTGTTCACTCTCACTCTCTCTGAATCGCGTGGACTAATTGTGCTCACGTGTGTTTGTTTAGGGTAGAGGAACCATATGCTTTTCACACAATAATTTGCAACTATTTGTTAAGAAACATTTCAAAAGATCATCTACGTTTTTATTAAGTGTTCTTTTTCCTAACATACAAGTCAATCACACAGTACCTAACCTCAGTCAGAAACACTTTTCTTACTATATCTCGCAACGTCTTTTGCATATATATCCTATCTTAAATAATTAACAATTTTAATTCATAACTGCCAACCCCCCTCCCATCCAAAGCTTTCAAAGCCACCAAACATCATTCCTTTCCCTTAACCTCTCCCAAATTATCTTTTGCACCAATTCACAAACTAGGGGGCTTTATAGCTGAGTGGACGTCGCTCTCGACTCGTAATCGTAGCTCATTCGATCCCACGGTGATGGAACAAACGGAAATCAGCAGAGTTTCTATCATTCTGATGCCCCAGTTACCTAGCAGTAAATATGTATCTGGGCGTTAGACAGCTGTTACGGGCTGCTTCCTGGGTGTGTGTGTGTGGAATGTTTTTTATTAGTTAGTAATAATTGATTGATTGACAGTTGAGAGGCGGGCCGAAAGAGTAGAGCTCAACCCTCGCAAGCATAACTAGGTGAACACAACTAGATAAATACTAACCAACCACGATCTCGACAATCCATTACACACACAACCCCCCCACCCCCTCCCCCCCCAACTCCCCAAATCGTTCTACCTAAATCAATAAAAAATTAAAACAAATCAATTAATTCACCAAAAATACTAACTATAAATAAAGGAATCAAATTCGAGACATACAGCGACTAAAGCGTGGTCTAGTCGGAAGAGAACGTGTTCTCATCTGGATAGATTGCGATCGAGTCTGTCGGAACGGGTGTGTAACTGCAGGGCACAAATATTTGTGTGTCCCCTCCTGTAGCTGCCTCTGTTTCGACAGGTTCCCTGGATAGCTGGAATTGACCTGGCACTTGGAAAGTGGGGAAGGGGTGAAATCCGTTGGGCCCACGGATGGATACCTTGGATCCATGGACCTAGAGCAGGTCTAATCACCTGGGATTCGAACCCACGGTGGGAATAAGGGAGGAGATATGGGGAGGGGGGGGGAAGGATGTTTCCCTGGAACCAAACCTCACATAAACCCGGACACTCACACACACACCCTCACCCGAACACTCACAGGGGCACTCACACTCACACACACACATAGACTGTGATAAGGGAGACCATCTGAGGGGACACAGATGGCCTCCTGGACCCACAGGTATAACTGGACACACACGCACCCGGACACTCACACTCACACACACTCGCCCGGACACTCACAGGGATATACACACACAGACACACATCCATAGACACAAACTGTGATAAGGGAGACCATCTGAGGGGACACAGATGGCCTCCTGGACACACAAGTATATATCAATATTTAATTTATTATTTATTATTTAATTTTATTAAATAAGTAATCAAATTAATGTTTTTTAATAAATTATTATTTTATTAAATTATTAAATAATTATATTAATAAAACAAATTAAATTAAATTTAATAATTAAATATTTATTATTTAATTTACATATATGACAGATTTTTTAAATATATATATATATATATATATATATATATATATATATATATATATATATATATATATATATTCATGCGAACAAGCCTTAATGGTCCCCAGGACTATATGCAACTGAAAACTCACATGCCAGAAGTGACTCGAACCCATACTGCCAGGAGCAATGCAACTGGTATGTACAGGACGCCTTAATCCGCTTGTGTCAAATTTAAAGGAATATATTAGTGAATATTTATTTATGTAAATTGATATATATATATATATATATATATATATATATATATATATTGTGACGGTAACGCGTTGGTGTTCGGCTGTTTAAGGCTAGGGGTATGGCCTCGTCACATAGTTATATAAAAAAAAAGAAAAACTGGAACTTCGTCTGTGGTAAGGTAAGGAGAAGACACACAAAACACAAGTAAACTTTAACAATGAAATTTTAATTACGTTAAATAAATTAAAACATGAATAAAATGCACAAACAAATATGTATAATAAAATCAATCAATCAAAATAATAAGAATACTTAAATGACACAATGAAAAGTTACGTTAAGGCAAAATAACAAGAAGTGCAACACAAAGGTAAGTGGGAGGTGCTGGAATATTGGCTTAAAGCCACCACCTCTCTCAGTACACGCTAACGTCTAGCTGGGAGGAGTGCTGGCTACGAAAGCACTGAACATTCTGAGGACTGATGTTGGGGCGACCCCAGACATCAGGTAGTATAGGGGGGGGGGGGCGAGGCAGGTGCAGCCAGACCGGCGACCAATCAGCGGAGCCGTAGCAATCAACGGGTAGTTTGGTGGTTGGAGTTCGAACAGGTGGCTGGCTGCATACGTTTTGCTCACCCTGGCAAGCCTTGCTGGTGTTGTTGTCGTTGTTGGACATTTCTTCCATAGTCGTTTTATATAATTTCAACGACGGTTTGTGGAGGGAAGAGCAGGCTCAATCTCTTGAAGGAGATTATCGTCACAACTCTCCCCCGAAGCCTGCGGTTCTGGAAGAAGTACGTCGTTATGTGGTGGAGTAATGGATGGAGTCGCTTCTACTTCATAAACTCTGGAGAGATCATGGGCTAAGATGTTGTCAGACTCTTGGTATAGCGGATCTCCAGGTTGAATTTCTGCAGGTAGCAAGCCCATAGTAGAAGACGTTGAGATGAGAAGTGGGCGTGCTGCAGGAGGTGTAGGGTGGTGTGGTCCGTGTTGATGGTGGACCGAGCACTTTTCAGGGGTGGAGTGAAGTGCTGAAGCTTCAGGATGAGGAAGAGTAGCTCCTTGCCAATTGTTCCGTCGTTCCTTGTAGCAGTAGTCGCTGACAGGTGTATTCTTCTCGCCTCGTTGCTGCATCACGACACCACCATCGTCGGTACCATTGGCGTCGACATGGAGGATGAAGGGCTTATCTGACGAGGTGAGAGTGGAATTAGAAGAGGGCAAAGGAGCACGATTATTATCCTGAAAGCATTTGGGAAGATCATTAAGGATTTCGGAATTAGAAAGCACTGACTCCTTGTCAGTGCTTTCGGGAGGAGAAGCTGGGAAGGTCTCACTGTGGATGTAGGGTTCTGTGAAAGTAGAATAGTTAATCAAGACAGTGGGAGGAGTACCATTATATTGCTTCAGGAGGTTGACGTGGCACAGCTGGGTCTTCCGCCGCCTATCTGGAGTCTCTATCACATAATTATTATTATTCCTGCACTCTTTGACGCAGTAGGGTCCTGAAAATCTGTTTTGTAAAGGTGAACCTGGGATAGGGAAATAAGCAAGGACGAAGTCTCCCGGCTTGAATTTTCTTACTTTGCTGGTCTGGTCGTAATGAGTCTTCATTCTCACCTGGGCTTTCAATAGATTATCATGAGCAAAGCGGTGGACTCTCTCTAGAATGTGTTGAAGGTTTTAAAGAAACTGGGGCACATTCTGATGCTCACTGAAGGTGGCATCTCTGAGAGAGTCTTTGAAAGCCTTAAGGGGAGTACGGCACTTACGGCCGTAGAGCATCTCATAAGGAGATACTCCTAGGGACTCATTGGGGAGACTTCTGAAAATACACATTATTAGGTCAATCTGCTTATCCCAATCCTTTGAGGTTTCACTGCAAAACTTTTTCAAGAGTGCTTTGATGGTCTGATGACTACGTTCAAGAGAACCCTGTGAAGCAGGATGATAGGGGCTGGACAATACCTGTTTGATGTTGAACTCCTCCAGTGTCCTTTTGAAGAGATCACTGGTGAAGTTGGTGCCACAGTCACTTTGAATCTCCCTGGGAAATCCGTATTGAGTGAAGATCTTCAATAGATGTTTTATAACCGTAGCAGCCGTGATGTTCTTCACTGGAACTGCTATGGGAAATCTGGTGGTAGGACACAGGATGGTTAGGATGTAGGCGTTACCTGAACTGGTCCGAGGTAAAGGACCAACACAGTCTATTATGAGTCTGTGGAAAGGTTCCGCAGGCACCTGTATGGGAATCAGTGGTGCTCTGGGAATGGAGACGTTCGGTTTGCCTGCCATCTGACATGTATGACACTGTTTTACGTACTGTTTGACGTTATTTACCATACCTGGCCAGTAGTAGTCTTGACGAATTCCATGGTAAGTCTTGTTGAAGCCGTAGTGGGAGAATGCTCCGTGGGCCAGGTGTAGAATAGTGGGCCGCAGGCTGGTGGGAATCACAAGTTGTTCGGTGTTGGCCCAATCGTCCTCCTCCTTCAGTTTACTGGGTCTATATCTGCGGTAGAGCAAGTCGTTCTCTAGGAAGAACCCAGGAATACTGTCGGGTTGAGTCTCAGCCTGGAAAAACAATGGTGTTAAAGCAAGATCTTCCCTCTGCAACTTACGGAACTCCAACTTGGTCAGATGCGGGGGTAGTTTCTGAGGGTCTTGAGGGACAGCGGTAGCAGTAGAGTCAGCTGGCTGTGGACGTGCGGCTTGTGCACGGGTGGTCACGAGAACCGGAGGAGAAACTTCACTCTCTTGAACCTCTGCTGGAACATACTCAAGAATAGGGTTACTTGGCACAGAGTTACACACCTGGGGTTTGTCCATGACGATCAGGTTGGTCGGTTGCAGGTCTTCTGCCAAGTCGTTGCCTAGGAGAAGTTGCACTCCAGGCATGGGAAAAGGCTTTTCCCTGACGGCGACTTGGACTTCCCCGTTCACGTAGGGACAATCCAGGTGGACTCTGGCGAGAGGGTATGGAGTGGTAGCAGTGAGGTCAGTGATGAAGACTGTTTCCCCGGTGTAGACTATGTTGGGCACAGCCGACTTCAAGATGATCGATTGTAGAGCCGCTGTGTCCCTCAAGATCTTCAATTTGAAACGTCCCTCCGGATTTGAACCGTTGGCAGAGACAGTTCCAGTATACAGGTGGTTACTGAAAAGAGAAAGATCATTAACATCAACACCAACATTCATCACAGGCTTACCGGACTTAGGAGGAGTTGGTTTGGGTCGTTGTTGGTCAGTGGTTCCCTTGTATTGAGACTTACCACACTTGTCTATGGTATGTCCATAGAGTCTACAATACTTGCAGTACAGTTGTGAACCAGCTTGATCGGGGCTCACCTTCTCGTAACTGTACCACGACTTCTTACTGGAGGATGGTTCAGGTGTCAGCCGGTGGATGAGGCTGTAAGTGTCAGCCGACTTAGCACACTTCAGGTAGTCGGTTTCTTCTTTATCTGCTAAGTAGAGGCGGACAGGAGGCGGCACACGTCTCAAGAATTCTTCAACAAGCATCAGGTTGACGAGTTCTGTAAAAGTAGAGACATGTGCTGCTTCCAGCCATTTCATGAAATACCTCCGTTTCGTGTTAGCAAACTCGAGGAAGGTAGTGGTACTTGCCTTCAGGTGGTCACGGAATTTCCTTCTATAACTTTCAGTAGAGAGGAGGTAGGCGTCCAACACTGCTTGTTTCAGAGTGTAGTAGTCATTCTCAGACGCCAAAGTACTGAGTGTGACTGCAGCTCTACCTGTAAGATGGACTCTGAGAAGTGTGGCCCATTGGTCGACAGGCCAACTGAGTTGATTAGCAAGGGTTTCAAAGGTGGTGAAAAACACATCAACTTCTGCTTCTACAAAGGATGGCATTAACTTACTTGCATGTGATATATTAAAACTGACGGGAAGATTGGCAGTAGCTTGTTGGCGTTGAGTGAAGTGGGAAGTTTCCAAGGCGATTTCACGTTGACGACACTCTAGAGCCAGAGTTGCTTGTTGCTTGTCATGTTCACGTTGCATTTCCAACTCGCGTTGTTTGGTTTCAAGCTGTACGCGTTCCCGCTCCTGGAGTGCTTCAAGCTGTACTCGTTCCCGCTCCTGGAGTAGTGCAACCTCACGTTCGTGGAGGGCGAGTCCACGTTCGTGTTCTTCTCTCCTCAAAGCAGCTTCGCGTTCTTGTTCTTCTCTCCTCAAAGCAGCTTCGCGTTCTTGTTCTTCTCTCCGTATGGCAGCCGCTCGTTCTTGTTGCTCACGTTCAATCTTAGCCAGCTCTAGTTTAAGTTTCATCGTTGCCAAGTCAGTTTTATCTGCAATATAGTAAGTTTCATGAGTTTCAGAGTCTATCTTACCTTGCTCTAAATAGTAATCCAGCAACAGGTTGTGTAGGTCATTTTTGTTGGCTTGGTAGGGAACTTCTAGTTGATACTCATGTGCAAGAGTTTGTAATTCAGTCCTCTTGGCACGACTTAAAGTCCCTATTTCACCTGCTGGATTTGCACGAAAAGTTTGGAGACGAAACATGGTGAAATTAGCAAATAAAGGTACACGAATGTTCAATAATGAAATGTCAGAAACAGGACAACGTGGCAACTGGTACCTATCCTGTGTGATCTTTAACAATTAACGTTAAGTGAAAGATATTAAATGATTAAATTAAATCAAGGGCGCAGGAAATCTTGTACCCGGTACTCATGTAAGAGAATAAGGGCAAGAAAATCCTACTAACAAATGAAACAAAGTTTCGAAAACAAATGAAACAGTTAAATGCTTCAAAAGTAAAATTGGTAGTCCAAGGATGTAGGCATACCTTGCCAAGTCTCTATAGGACATAAAGCAAGTTTTTCCTACTGAATTTAATATGATACTTACAGAATTAGCGAACTTTTGTGCTCTGAAAAAATAAGCTAATTCCCTACCGTTGTATGTATCATCATCTCTGACTGACGTGTAGGGGTGCGAGGTGTCAACTGGTGACGAGAACTGCTGCTGAGGTCCCAATTCAGCAACTAAAGTTCGAGCTAGAGGAACTATGGCCCTCTTTATCCTCCTACAGTCAGATTGCAGAAGATTGGGTACTCTTGACCCGGGGCAGACCACAGTACCAGGGTACCAATATGATGATCTGTCAGAATGAGAAATATTCAAGGGACATAGATGGTAAATACGAGTAATAACAAGGAGGGAGAGATGACCAATTAAGAGTATGACTGCGGCCTACAGTCACCACGTAATCCAAAGTTGTCTCACCTTCACTATATGTTACTCTCGTAATGCACAATATACCGCACCTTATAAAAAATGAAATTGAATGAAAAATAGTAAAGCTACGTTAACAAAGTTAAATACGCTTACCATAAATTACCACTTGGCACCAGTACCTGAGTGAAGCTCCTAGGACAGGCCCCCATATAACTTGTGACGGTAACGCGTTGGTGTTCGGCTGTTTAAGGCTAGGGGTATGGCCTCGTCACATAGTTATATAAAAAAAAAGAAAAACTGGAACTTCGTCTGTGGTAAGGTAAGGAGAAGACACACAAAACACAAGTAAACTTTAACAATGAAATTTTAATTACGTTAAATAAATTAAAACATGAATAAAATGCACAAACAAATATGTATAATAAAATCAATCAATCAAAATAATAAGAATACTTAAATGACACAATGAAAAGTTACGTTAAGGCAAAATAACAAGAAGTGCAACACAAAGGTAAGTGGGAGGTGCTGGAATATTGGCTTAAAGCCACCACCTCTCTCAGTACACGCTAACGTCTAGCTGGGAGGAGTGCTGGCTACGAAAGCACTGAACATTCTGAGGACTGATGTTGGGGCGACCCCAGACATCAGGTAGTATAGGGGGGGGGGGGCGAGGCAGGTGCAGCCAGACCGGCGACCAATCAGCGGAGCCATAGCGATCAACGGGTAGTTTGGTGGTTGGAGTTCGAACAGGTGGCTGGCTGCATACGTTTTGCTCACCCTGGCAAGCCTTGCTGGTGTTGTTGTCGTTGTTGGACATTTCTTCCATAGTCGTTTTATATAATTTCAACGACGGTTTGTGGAGGGAAGAGCAGGCTCAATCTCTTGAAGGAGATTATCGTCACAATATATATATATATATATATATATATATATATATATATATATATATATATATATATATATATAAAGAGAATGTCTGTCTATGTAATGAGGCCACATGCTGGAGGCTGCAGCCATAAAGAGATTTATTTTAAAATTTATTTATTAATATATTATTAAGGCTTATTATTACTTAATTAATATATTTGTAGAGGGAATGGTCTGGGGTAGGGAACGGGCATAGGTTGGTCAGTGTTGACTTTAGCTAAAGGATTTAGGAATAATTATTAATTATTCTTATCACTCCCCCCCCCCCTACCAATTTAATTAAAGTTAATTGTAAAATAATGCTTGAGATGGCTGAAGACTTTTTCGTACCTAGAAAAAACCTAAATTAAACACATAAAGAAGTTTATTGGTCCTGATTTAAGTTAAATGAAGAGGTGCAAAGGTGGTGGTGGGGGGGGGGAGGATACGGGATTTAGAGGTGGAATGAAGAGAGGGAACAGGGGGAGTGGTGCAGGTGAAACAGGGAGGAAGAGGGGGGAACAGGGGGGGCTGTACAGGTGAAACAGGGATGGGGATGGGGGAACAGGGGGAGTGGTGCAGATGAAACAGGGATGAAGAGGAGAAACAGGGGGAGTGGTGCAGGTGAAACAGGGATGGGGACGGGGGAACAGGGGGAGTGGTGCAGGTGAAACAGGGATGGGGATGGGGGAACAGGGGGAGTGGTGCAGGTGAAACAGGGATGGGGATGGAGGAACAGGGGGAGTGGTGCAGGTGAAACAGGGATGGGGATGGGGGAACAGGGGGAGTGGTGCAGGTGAAACAGGGATGGGGATGTGGGAACAGGGGGAGTGGTGCAGGTGAAACAGGGATGCAGAGGGAGAAACAGGGGGGAGTGGTGCAGGTGAAACAGGGATTAAAGGAAAATTTATATAAGTAGATAGATGAATGTCTACATTGATTGCCAAATATATACATTGACGGATAGACGGATGCATAGATGCATCCTTCTATCTGATTGATGGAAAGACATATGAGTAGATGGATGGATAGACAGAAGAGTTGATGGACGGATAAATGGAATATAAATGTATATAATGATAAATGGTTGGCTTATGGGAAGATAGATTGATGGATTGACAGATATAAGTAGATAGATAGATGGATCCATTGATGGATTCATTTGTGCTTATCTCTTGAGGTTCTTCTTGAGATGATTTCGGGGCTTTAGAGTCCCCGCGGTCCGGTCCTCGACCAGGCCTCCACCCCCAGGAAGCAGCCCGTGACAGCTGACTAACACCCAGGTACCTGTTTTACTGCAAGGTAACAGGGGCACAGGGTGAAAGAAACTCTGCCCATTGTTTCTCGGCGGCGCCCGGAATCGAACCCGGGACCACAGGATCACAAGTCCAGTGTCCAGTGTGCTGTCCGCTCGGCCGACTGGCTCCCCGGTCGGAGGGGAGCCGGTGAACAGGCGAATCAGGGTAAAGAATATCTGTCGATTTGCTATTGCATCAACTGAGATTCGATATGGGACCATTAGGATTATAACCAACGAACTCTCTCCGTTTAGACGGTAGGCCTCCAGTTTGTGTGTGTGTGTGTGTGTGTTAGAGAGAAATAGATGTAGTAGATATAAAAAAAGGAAAAATACATATATTTGATAGGCGGGGTCCAAGAGCTAATCGAGCCAACTCGATTCTTCAGATACATATAGTAAATACAAGGAGAAAATAAATACACACACACACACATATTAATTGATAATGGACTGTTTTGTGTGCGTATCCATGTGTACTATTGTCAAGACCGACAGACACGTGAAGCTATGTGTGTGTATGTGTACCTGTAATTGAACTGACATGTGTACGGTAATTATCTGTATGTGTCCATTTTAAAGGTACACATTAGTGAATGTGTATTTATGTAAATTGATTGACATATGTACGTGTGCGCGCGATTAGTGTTACTTTAATTTATATGGTTAACATTTATACGTTTGAATGACATAGTTTCCCATTATTGTCACATTTTTTGTTACATGTCTACTATTGTCAAGATGGACAGACGAGTGTTTATGTGTACCAGTATTTGAACTGACATGTGTACTGCAACTATCTGCGTGTGTTCATTTTAAAGGAATATATTAGTGAATGTTTATTTATGTAAATTGATTGGAATATGTATGTGGACGCTCGGTTAGTGTTACTGTAATTTATATGGTTAACGTTTGAATGACATAGTTTCCCCTCATTGTCACATTTTTTGTTACTATTTCGCTGTTCACTCTCACTCTCTCTGAATCGCATGGACTAATTGTGCTCACGTATGTTTGTGTAAGGTAGAGGAACCATATGCTTTTCACACAATAATTTGCAACTATTTGTTAAGAAACATTTCAAAAGATCATCTACGTTTTTATTAAGTGTTCTTCTTCCTAACATACAAGTCAATCACACAGTACCTAACCTCAGTCAGAAACACTTTTCTTACTATATCTCGCAACGTCTTTTGCATATATATCCTATCTTAAATAATTAACAATTTTAATTCATAACTGCCAACCCCCCTCCCATCCAAAGCTTTCAAAGCCACCAAACATCATTCCTTTCCCTTAACCTCTCCCAAATTATCTTTTGCACCAATTCACAAACTAGGGGGCTTTATAGCTGAGTGGACGTCGCTCTCGACTCGTAATCGTAGCTCATTCGATCCCACGGTGATGGAACAAACGGAAATCAGCAGAGTTTCTATCATTCTGATGCCCCAGTTACCTAGCAGTAAATATGTATCTGGGCGTTAGACAGCTGTTACGGGCTGCTTCCTGGGTGTGTGTTTGTGGAATGTTTTTTATTAGTTAGTAATAATTGATTGATTGACAGTTGAGAGGCGGGCCTAAAGAGTAGAGCTCAACCCTCGCAAGCATAACTAGGTGAACACAACTAGATAAATACTAACCAACCACGATCTCGACAATCCATTACACACACAACCCCCCCACCCCCTCCCCCCCCAACTCCCCAAATCGTTCTACCTAAATCAATAAAAAAATAAAACAAATCAATTAATTCACCAAAAATACTAACTATAAATAAAGGAATCAAATTCGAGACATACAGCGACTCCAGCGTGGTCCAGTCGGAAGAGAACGTGTTCTCATCTGGATAGATTGCGATCGAGTCTGTCGGAACGGGTGTGTAACTGCAGGGCACAAATATTTGTGTGTCCCCTCCTGTAGCTGCCTCTGTTTCGACAGGTTCCCTGGATAGCTGGAATTGACCTGGCACTTGGAAAGTGGGGAAGGGGTGAAATCCGTTGGGCCCACGGATGGATACCTTGGATCCATGGACCTAGAGCAGGTCTAATCACCTGGGATTCGAACCCACGGTGGGAATAAGGGAGGAGATATGGGGAGGAGGGGGGGGGGGAAGGATGTTTCCCTGGAACCAAACCTCACATAAACCCGGACACTCACACACACACCCTCACCCGAACACTCACAGGGGCACTCACACTCACACACACACATAGACTGTGATAAGGGAGACCATCTGAGGGGACACAGATGGCCTCCTGGACCCACAGGTATAACCGGACACACACGCACCCGGACACTCACAGGGACACTCACACTCACACACACTCGCCCGGACACTCACAGGGATATACACACACAGACACACATCCATAGACACAAACTGTGATAAGGGAGACCATCTGAGGGGACACAGATGGCCTCCTGGACACACAAGTATATATCAATATTTAATTTATTATTTATTATTTAATTTTATTAAATAAGTAATCAAATTAATGTTTTTTAATTAATTATTATTTTATTAAATTATTAAATAATTATATTAATAAAACAAATTAAATTAAATTTAATAATTAAATATTTATTATTTAATTTACATATATGACAGATTTTTTAAATATATATATATATATATATATATATATATATATATATATATATATATATATATATATATATATATATATATATATATATATATATATATATATATTCATGCGAACAAGCCTTAATGGTCCCCAGGACTATATGCAACTGAAAACTCACATGCCAGAAGTGACTCGAACCCATACTGCCAGGAGCAATGCAACTGGTATGTACAGGACGCCTTAATCCGCTTGTGTCAAATTTAAAGGAATATATTAGTGAATATTTATTTATGTAAATTGATATATATATATATATATATATATATATATATATATATATATATATATATATATATATATATATATATATATATATATATATATATATATATATATAAAGAGAATGTCTGTCTATGTAATGAGGCCACATGCTGGAGGCTGCAGCCATAAACAGATTTATTTTAAAATTTATTTATTAATATATTATTAAGGCTTATTATTACTTAATTAATATATTTGTAGAGGGAATGGTCTGGGGTAGGGAACGGGCATAGGTTGGTCAGTGTTGACTTTAGCTAAAGGATTTAGGAATAATTTTTAATTATTCTTATCACTCCCCCCCCCTACCAATTTTATTAAAGTTAATTGTAAAATAATGCTTGTGATGGCTGAAGACTTTTTCGTACCTAGAAAAAACCTAAATTAAACACATAAAGAAGTTTATTGGTCCTGATTTAAGTTAAAGGAAGAGGTGCAAAGGTGGTGGTGGGGGGGGGAGGATACGGGATTTAGAGGTGGAATGAAGAGAGGGAACAGGGGGAGTGGTGCAGGTGAAACAGGGAGGAAGAGGGGGGAACAGGGGGGGCTGTACAGGTGAAACAGGGATGGGGATGGGGGAACAGGGGGAGTGGTGCAGATGAAACAGGGATGAAGAGGAGAAACAGGGGGAGTGGTGCAGGTGAAACAGGGATGGGGACGGGGGAACAGGGGGAGTGGTGCAGGTGAAACAGGGATGGGGATGGGGGAACAGGGGGAGTGGTGCAGGTGAAACAGGGATGGGGATGGAGGAACAGGGGGAGTGGTGCAGGTGAAACAGGGATGGGGATGGGGGAACAGGGGGAGTGGTGCAGGTGAAACAGGGATGGGGATGTGGGAACAGGGGGAGTGGTGCAGGTGAAACAGGGATGCAGAGGGAGAAACAGGGGGGAGTGGTGCAGGTGAAACAGGGATTAAAGGAAAATTTATATAAGTAGATAGATGAATGTCTACATTGATTGCCAAATATATACATTGACGGATAGACGGATGCATAGATGCATCCTTCTATCTGATTGATGGAAAGACATATGAGTAGATGGATGGATAGACAGAAGAGTTGATGGACGGATAAATGGAATATAAATGTATATAATGATAAATGGTTGGCTTATGGGAAGATAGATTGATGGATTGACAGATATAAGTAGATAGATAGATGGATCCATTGATGGATTCATTTGTGCTTATCTCTTGAGGTTCTTCTTGAGATGATTTCGGGGCTTTAGTGTCCCCGCGGTCCGGTCCTCGACCAGGCCTCCACCCCCAGGAAGCAGCCCGTGACAGCTGACTAACACCCAGGTACCTGTTTTACTGCAAGGTAACAGGGGCACAGGGTGAAAGAAACTCTGCCCATTGTTTCTCGGCGGCGCCCGGAATCGAACCCGGGACCACAGGATCACAAGTCCAGTGTCCAGTGTGCTGTCCGCTCGGCCGACTGGCGCCCCGGTCGGAGGGGAGCCGGTGAACAGGCGAATCAGGGTAAAGAATATCTGTCGATTTGCTATTGCATCAACTGAGATTCGATATGGGACCATTAGGATTATAACCAACGAACTCTCTCCGTTTAGACGGTAGGCCTCCAGTTTGT
This sequence comes from Procambarus clarkii, assembly GCF_040958095.1. Lineage (NCBI taxonomy): Eukaryota > Metazoa > Arthropoda > Malacostraca > Decapoda > Cambaridae > Procambarus > Procambarus clarkii. The sequence goes on from NW_027189254.1 coordinate 378,260, forward strand.
GTGTGTGTGTGTGTGTGTTAGAGAGAAATAGATGTAGTAGATATAAAAAAAGGAAAAATACATATATTTGATAGGCGGGGTCCAAGAGCTAATCGAGCCAACTCGATTCTTCAGATACATATAGTAAATACAAGGAGAAAATAAATACACACACACACACATATTAATTGATAATGGACTGTTTTGTGTGCGTATCCATGTGTACTATTGTCAAGACCGACAGACACGTGAAGCTATGTGTGTGTATGTGTACCTGTAATTGAACTGACATGTGTACGGTAATTATCTGTATGTGTCCATTTTAAAGGTACACATTAGTGAATGTGTATTTATGTAAATTGATTGACATATGTACGTGTGCGCGCGATTAGTGTTACTTTAATTTATATGGTTAACATTTATACGTTTGAATGACATAGTTTCCCATTATTGTCACATTTTTTGTTACATGTCTACTATTGTCAAGATGGACAGACGAGTGTTTATGTGTACCAGTATTTGAACTGACATGTGTACTGCAACTATCTGCGTGTGTTCATTTTAAAGGAATATATTAGTGAATGTTTATTTATGTAAATTGATTGGAATATGTATGTGGACGCTCGGTTAGTGTTACTGTAATTTATATGGTTAACGTTTGAATGACATAGTTTCCCCTCATTGTCACATTTTTTGTTACTATTTCGCTGTTCACTCTCACTCTCTCTGAATCGCGTGGACTAATTGTGCTCACGTATGTTTGTGTAAGGTAGAGGAACCATATGCTTTTCACACTATAATTTGCAACTATTTGTTAAGAAACATTTCAAAAGATCATCTACGTTTTTATTAAGTGTTCTTCTTCCTAACATACAAGTCAATCACACAGTACCTAACCTCAGTCAGAAACACTTTTCTTACTATATCTCGCAACGTCTTTTGCATATATATCCTATCTTAAATAATTAACAATTTTAATTCATAACTGCCAACCCCCCTCCCATCCAAAGCTTTCAAAGCCACCAAACATCATTCCTTTCCCTTAACCTCTCCCAAATTATCTTTTGCACCAATTCACAAACTAGGGGGCTTTATAGCTGAGTGGACGTCGCTCTCGACTCGTAATCGTAGCTCATTCGATCCCACGGTGATGGAACAAACGGAAATCAGCAGAGTTTCTATCATTCTGATGCCCCAGTTACCTAGCAGTAAATATGTATCTGGGCGTTAGACAGCTGTTACGGGCTGCTTCCTGGGTGTGTGTTTGTGGAATGTTTTTTATTAGTTAGTAATAATTGATTGATTGACAGTTGAGAGGCGGGCCTAAAGAGTAGAGCTCAACCCTCGCAAGCATAACTAGGTGAACACAACTAGATAAATACTAACCAACCACGATCTCGACAATCCATTACACACACAACCCCCCCACCCCCTCCCCCCCCAACTCCCCAAATCGTTCTACCTAAATCAATAAAAAATTAAAACAAATCAATTAATTCACCAAAAATACTAACTATAAATAAAGGAATCAAATTCGAGACATACAGCGACTCCAGCGTGGTCTAGTCGGAAGAGAACGTGTTCTCATCTGGATAGATTGCGATCGAGTCTGTCGGAACGGGTGTGTAACTGCAGGGCACAAATATTTGTGTGTCCCCTCCTGTAGCTGCCTCTGTTTCGACAGGTTCCCTGGATAGCTGGAATTGACCTGGCACTTGGAAAGTGGGGAAGGGGTGAAATCCGTTGGGCCCACGGATGGATACCTTGGATCCATGGACCTAGAGCAAGTCTAATCACCTGGGATTCGAACCCACGGTGGGAATAAGGGAGGAGATATGGGGAGGGGGGGGGGGAAGGATGTTTCCCTGGAACCAAACCTCACATAAACCCGGACACTCACACACACACCCTCACCCGAACACTCACAGGGGCACTCACACTCACACACACACATAGACTGTGATAAGGGAGACCATCTGAGGGGACACAGATGGCCTCCTGGACCCACAGGTATAACCGGACACACACGCACCCGGACACTCACAGGGACACTCACACTCACACACACTCGCCCGGACACTCACAGGGATATACACACACAGACACACATCCATAGACACAAACTGTGATAAGGGAGACCATCTGAGGGGACACAGATGGCCTCCTGGACACACAAGTATATATCAATATTTAATTTATTATTTATTATTTAATTTTATTAAATAAGTAATCAAATTAATGTTTTTTAATAAATTATTATTTTATTAAATTATTAAATAATTATATTAATAAAACAAATTAAATTAAATTTAATAATTAAATATTTATTATTTAATTTACATATATGACAGATTTTTTAAATATATATATATATATATATATATATATATATATATATATATATATATATATATATATATATATATATATATATATATATATATATATATATATTCATGCGAACAAGCCTTAATGGTCCCCAGGACTATATGCAACTGAAAACTCACATGCCAGAAGTGACTCGAACCCATACTGCCAGGAGCAATGCAACTGGTATGTACAGGACGCCTTAATCCGCTTGTGTCAAATTTAAAGGAATATATTAGTGAATATTTATTTATGTAAATTGATATATATATATATATATATATATATATATATATATATATATATATATATATATATATATATATATAAAGAGAATGTCTGTCTATGTAATGAGGCCACATGCTGGAGGCTGCAGCCATAAACAGATTTATTTTAAAATTTATTTATTAATATATTATTAAGGCTTATTATTACTTAATTAATATATTTGTAGAGGGAATGGTCTGGGGTAGGGAACGGGCATAGGTTGGTCAGTGTTGACTTTAGCTAAAGGATTTAGGAATAATTATTAATTATTCTTATCACTCCCCCCCCCCTACCAATTTAATTAAAGTTAATTGTAAAATAATGCTTGAGATGGCTGAAGACTTTTTCGTACCTAGAAAAAACCTAAATTAAACACATAAAGAAGTTTATTGGTCCTGATTTAAGTTAAAGGAAGAGGTGCAAAGGTGGTGGTGGGGGGGGGAGGATACGGGATTTAGAGGTGGAATGAAGAGAGGGAACAGGGGGAGTGGTGCAGGTGAAACAGGGAGGAAGAGGGGGGAACAGGGGGGGCTGTACAGGTGAAACAGGGATGGGGATGGGGGAACAGGGGGAGTGGTGCAGATGAAACAGGGATGAAGAGGAGAAACAGGGGGAGTGGTGCAGGTGAAACAGGGATGGGGACGGGGGAACAGGGGGGAGTGGTGCAGGTGAAACAGGGATGGGGATGGGGGAACAGGGGGAGTGGTGCAGGTGAAACAGGGATGGGGATGGAGGAACAGGGGGAGTGGTGCAGGTGAAACAGGGATGGGGATGGGGGAACAGGGGGAGTGGTGCAGGTGAAACAGGGATGGGGATGTGGGAACAGGGGGAGTGGTGCAGGTGAAACAGGGATGCAGAGGGAGAAACAGGGGGGAGTGGTGCAGGTGAAACAGGGATTAAAGGAAAATTTATATAAGTAGATAGATGAATGTCTACATTGATTGCCAAATATATACATTGACGGATAGACGGATGCATAGATGCATCCTTCTATCTGATTGATGGAAAGACATATGAGTAGATGGATGGATAGACAGAAGAGTTGATGGACGGATAAATGGAATATAAATGTATATAATGATAAATGGTTGGCTTATGGGAAGATAGATTGATGGATTGACAGATATAAGTAGATAGATAGATGGATCCATTGATGGATTCATTTGTGCTTATCTCTTGAGGTTCTTCTTGAGATGATTTCGGGGCTTTAGTGTCCCCGCGGTCCGGTCCTCGACCAGGCCTCCACCCCCAGGAAGCAGCCCGTGACAGCTGACTAACACCCAGGTACCTGTTTTACTGCAAGGTAACAGGGGCACAGGGTGAAAGAAACTCTGCCCATTGTTTCTCGGCGGCGCCCGGAATCGAACCCGGGACCACAGGATCACAAGTCCAGTGTCCAGTGTGCTGTCCGCTCGGCCGACTGGCTCCCCGGTCGGAGGGGAGCCGGTGAACAGGCGAATCAGGGTAAAGAATATCTGTCGATTTGCTATTGCATCAACTGAGATTCGATATGGGACCATTAGGATTATAACCAACGAACTCTCTCCGTTTAGACGGTAGGCCTCCAGTTTGTGTGTGTGTGTGTGTGTGTTAGAGAGAAATAGATGTAGTAGATATAAAAAAAGGAAAAATACATATATTTGATAGGCGGGGTCCAAGAGCTAATCGAGCCAACTCGATTCTTCAGATACATATAGTAAATACAAGGAGAAAATAAATACACACACACACACATATTAATTGATAATGGACTGTTTTGTGTGCGTATCCATGTGTACTATTGTCAAGACCGACAGACACGTGAAGCTATGTGTGTGTATGTGTACCTGTAATTGAACTGACATGTGTACGGTAATTATCTGTATGTGTCCATTTTAAAGGTACACATTAGTGAATGTGTATTTATGTAAATTGATTGACATATGTACGTGTGCGCGCGATTAGTGTTACTTTAATTTATATGGTTAACATTTATACGTTTGAATGACATAGTTTCCCATTATTGTCACATTTTTTGTTACATGTCTACTATTGTCAAGATGGACAGACGAGTGTTTATGTGTACCAGTATTTGAACTGACATGTGTACTGCAACTATCTGCGTGTGTTCATTTTAAAGGAATATATTAGTGAATGTTTATTTATGTAAATTGATTGGAATATGTATGTGGACGCTCGGTTAGTGTTACTGTAATTTATATGGTTAACGTTTGAATGACATAGTTTCCCCTCATTGTCACATTTTTTGTTACTATTTCGCTGTTCACTCTCACTCTCTCTGAATCGCGTGGACTAATTGTGCTCACGTATGTTTGTGTAAGGTAGAGGAACCATATGCTTTTCACACTATAATTTGCAACTATTTGTTAAGAAACATTTCAAAAGATCATCTACGTTTTTATTAAGTGTTCTTCTTCCTAACATACAAGTCAATCACACAGTACCTAACCTCAGTCAGAAACACTTTTCTTACTATATCTCGCAACGTCTTTTGCATATATATCCTATCTTAAATAATTAACAATTTTAATTCATAACTGCCAACCCCCCTCCCATCCAAAGCTTTCAAAGCCACCAAACATCATTCCTTTCCCTTAACCTCTCCCAAATTATCTTTTGCACCAATTCACAAACTAGGGGGCTTTATAGCTGAGTGGACGTCGCTCTCGACTCGTAATCGTAGCTCATTCGATCCCACGGTGATGGAACAAACGGAAATCAGCAGAGTTTCTATCATTCTGATGCCCCAGTTACCTAGCAGTAAATATGTATCTGGGCGTTAGACAGCTGTTACGGGCTGCTTCCTGGGTGTGTGTTTGTGGAATGTTTTTTATTAGTTAGTAATAATTGATTGATTGACAGTTGAGAGGCGGGCCTAAAGAGTAGAGCTCAACCCTCGCAAGCATAACTAGGTGAACACAACTAGATAAATACTAACCAACCACGATCTCGACAATCCATTACACACACAACCCCCCCACCCCCTCCCCCCCCAACTCCCCAAATCGTTCTACCTAAATCAATAAAAAATTAAAACAAATCAATTAATTCACCAAAAATACTAACTATAAATAAAGGAATCAAATTCGAGACATACAGCGACTCCAGCGTGGTCCAGTCGGAAGAGAACGTGTTCTCATCTGGATAGATTGCGATCGAGTCTGTCGGAACGGGTGTGTAACTGCAGGGCACAAATATTTGTGTGTCCCCTCCTGTAGCTGCCTCTGTTTCGACAGGTTCCCTGGATAGCTGGAATTGACCTGGCACTTGGAAAGTGGGGAAGGGGTGAAATCCGTTGGGCCCACGGATGGATACCTTGGATCCATGGACCTAGAGCAAGTCTAATCACCTGGGATTCGAACCCACGGTGGGAATAAGGGAGGAGATATGGGGAGGGGGGGGGGAAGGATGTTTCCCTGGAACCAAACCTCACATAAACCCGGACACTCACACACACACCCTCACCCGAACACTCACAGGGGCACTCACACTCACACACACACATAGACTGTGATAAGGGAGACCATCTGAGGGGACACAGATGGCCTCCTGGACCCACAGGTATAACCGGACACACACGCACCCGGACACTCACAGGGACACTCACACTCACACACACTCGCCCGGACACTCACAGGGATATACACACACAGACACACATCCATAGACACAAACTGTGATAAGGGAGACCATCTGAGGGGACACAGATGGCCTCCTGGACACACAAGTATATATCAATATTTAATTTATTATTTATTATTTAATTTTATTAAATAAGTAATCAAATTAATGTTTTTTAATAAATTATTATTTTATTAAATTATTAAATAATTATATTAATAAAACAAATTAAATTAAATTTAATAATTAAATATTTATTATTTAATTTACATATATGACAGATTTTTTAAATATATATATATATATATATATATATATATATATATATATATATATATATATATATATATATATATATATATATATATATATATATATATATTCATGCGAACAAGCCTTAATGGTCCCCAGGACTATATGCAACTGAAAACTCACATGCCAGAAGTGACTCGAACCCATACTGCCAGGAGCAATGCAACTGGTATGTACAGGACGCCTTAATCCGCTTGTGTCAAATTTAAAGGAATATATTAGTGAATATTTATTTATGTAAATTGATATATATATATATATATATATATATATATATATATATATATATATATATATATATATATATATATATATATATATATATATATAAAGAGAATGTCTGTCTATGTAATGAGGCCACATGCTGGAGGCTGCAGCCATAAACAGATTTATTTTAAAATTTATTTATTAATATATTATTAAGGCTTATTATTACTTAATTAATATATTTGTAGAGGGAATGGTCTGGGGTAGGGAACGGGCATAGGTTGGTCAGTGTTGACTTTAGCTAAAGGATTTAGGAATAATTATTAATTATTCTTATCACTCCCCCCCCCTACCAATTTAATTAAAGTTAATTGTAAAATAATGCTTGAGATGGCTGAAGACTTTTTCGTACCTAGAAAAAACCTAAATTAAACACATAAAGAAGTTTATTGGTCCTGATTTAAGTTAAAGGAAGAGGTGCAAAGGTGGTGGTGGGGGGGGGAGGATACGGGATTTAGAGGTGGAATGAAGAGAGGGAACAGGGGGAGTGGTGCAGGTGAAACAGGGAGGAAGAGGGGGGAACAGGGGGGGCTGTACAGGTGAAACAGGGATGGGGATGGGGGAACAGGGGGAGTGGTGCAGATGAAACAGGGATGAAGAGGAGAAACAGGGGGAGTGGTGCAGGTGAAACAGGGATGGGGACGGGGGAACAGGGGGGAGTGGTGCAGGTGAAACAGGGATGGGGATGGGGGAACAGGGGGAGTGGTGCAGGTGAAACAGGGATGGGGATGGAGGAACAGGGGGAGTGGTGCAGGTGAAACAGGGATGGGGATGGGGGAACAGGGGGAGTGGTGCAGGTGAAACAGGGATGGGGATGTGGGAACAGGGGGAGTGGTGCAGGTGAAACAGGGATGCAGAGGGAGAAACAGGGGGGAGTGGTGCAGGTGAAACAGGGATTAAAGGAAAATTTATATAAGTAGATAGATGAATGTCTACATTGATTGCCAAATATATACATTGACGGATAGACGGATGCATAGATGCATCCTTCTATCTGATTGATGGAAAGACATATGAGTAGATGGATGGATAGACAGAAGAGTTGATGGACGGATAAATGGAATATAAATGTATATAATGATAAATGGTTGGCTTATGGGAAGATAGATTGATGGATTGACAGATATAAGTAGATAGATAGATGGATCCATTGATGGATTCATTTGTGCTTATCTCTTGAGGTTCTTCTTGAGATGATTTCGGGGCTTTAGTGTCCCCGCGGTCCGGTCCTCGACCAGGCCTCCACCCCCAGGAAGCAGCCCGTGACAGCTGACTAACACCCAGGTACCTGTTTTACTGCAAGGTAACAGGGGCACAGGGTGAAAGAAACTCTGCCCATTGTTTCTCGGCGGCGCCCGGAATCGAACCCGGGACCACAGGATCACAAGTCCAGTGTCCAGTGTGCTGTCCGCTCGGCCGACTGGCTCCCCGGTCGGAGGGGAGCCGGTGAACAGGCGAATCAGGGTAAAGAATATCTGTCGATTTGCTATTGCATCAACTGAGATTCGATATGGGACCATTAGGATTATAACCAACGAACTCTCTCCGTTTAGACGGTAGGCCTCCAGTTTGTGTGTGTGTGTGTGTGTGTTAGAGAGAAATAGATGTAGTAGATATAAAAAAAGGAAAAATACATATATTTGATAGGCGGGGTCCAAGAGCTAATCGAGCCAACTCGATTCTTCAGATACATATAGTAAATACAAGGAGAAAATAAATACACACACACACACATATTAATTGATAATGGACTGTTTTGTGTGCGTATCCATGTGTACTATTGTCAAGACCGACAGACACGTGAAGCTATGTGTGTGTATGTGTACCTGTAATTGAACTGACATGTGTACGGTAATTATCTGTATGTGTCCATTTTAAAGGTACACATTAGTGAATGTGTATTTATGTAAATTGATTGACATATGTACGTGTGCGCGCGATTAGTGTTACTTTAATTTATATGGTTAACATTTATACGTTTGAATGACATAGTTTCCCATTATTGTCACATTTTTTGTTACATGTCTACTATTGTCAAGATGGACAGACGAGTGTTTATGTGTACCAGTATTTGAACTGTTATGTGTACTGCAACTATCTGCGTGTGTTCATTTTAAAGGAATATATTAGTGAATGTTTATTTATGTAAATTGATTGGAATATGTATGTGGACGCTCGGTTAGTGTTACTGTAATTTATATGGTTAACGTTTGAATGACATAGTTTCCCCTCATTGTCACATTTTTTGTTACTATTTCGCTGTTCACTCTCACTCTCTCTGAATCGCGTGGACTAATTGTGCTCACGTATGTTTGTGTAAGGTAGAGGAACCATATGCTTTTCACACAATAATTTGCAACTATTTGTTAAGAAACATTTCAAAAGATCATCTACGTTTTTATTAAGTGTTCTTCTTCCTAACATACAAGTCAATCACACAGTACCTAACCTCAGTCAGAAACACTTTTCTTACTATATCTCGCAACGTCTTTTGCATATATATCCTATCTTAAATAATTAACAATTTTAATTCATAACTGCCAACCCCCCTTCCATCCAAAGCTTTCAAAGCCACCAAACATCATTCCTTTCCCTTAACCTCTCCCAAATTATCTTTTGCACCAATTCACAAACTAGGGGGCTTTATAGCTGAGTGGACGTCGCTCTCGACTCGTAATCGTAGCTCATTCGATCCCACGGTGATGGAACAAACGGAAATCAGCAGAGTTTCTATCATTCTGATGCCCCAGTTACCTAGCAGTAAATATGTATCTGGGCGTTAGACAGCTGTTACGGGCTGCTTCCTGGGTGTGTGTTTGTGGAATGTTTTTTATTAGTTAGTAATAATTGATTGATTGACAGTTGAGAGGCGGGCCTAAAGAGTAGAGCTCAACCCTCGCAAGCATAACTAGGTGAACACAACTAGATAAATACTAACCAACCACGATCTCGACAATCCATTACACACACAACCCCCCCACCCCCTCCCCCCCCAACTCCCCAAATCGTTCTACCTAAATCAATAAAAAATTAAAACAAATCAATTAATTCACCAAAAATACTAACTATAAATAAAGGAATCAAATTCGAGACATACAGCGACTCCAGCGTGGTCCAGTCGGAAGAGAACGTGTTCTCATCTGGATAGATTGCGATCGAGTCTGTCGGAACGGGTGTGTAACTGCAGGGCACAAATATTTGTGTGTCCCATCCTGTAGCTGCCTCTGTTTCGACAGGTTCCCTGGATAGCTGGAATTGACCTGGCACTTGGAAAGTGGGGAAGGGGTGAAATCCGTTGGGCCCACGGATGGATACCTTGGATCCATGGACCTAGAGCAGGTCTAATCACCTGGGATTCGAACCCACGGTGGGAATAAGGGAGGAGATATGGGGAGGGGGGGGGGGGAAGGATGTTTCCCTGGAACCAAACCTCACATAAACCCGGACACTCACACACACACCCTCACCCGAACACTCACAGGGGCACTCACACTCACACACACACATAGACTGTGATAAGGGAGACCATCTGAGGGGACACAGATGGCCTCCTGGACCCACAGGTATAACCGGACACACACGCACCCGGACACTCACAGGGACACTCACACTCACACACACTCGCCCGGACACTCACAGGGATATACACACACAGACACACATCCATAGACACAAACTGTGATAAGGGAGACCATCTGAGGGGACACAGATGGCCTCCTGGACACACAAGTATATATCAATATTTAATTTATTATTTATTATTTAATTTTATTAAATAAGTAATCAAATTAATGTTTTTTAATAAATTATTATTTTATTAAATTATTAAATAATTATATTAATAAAACAAATTAAATTAAATTTAATAATTAAATATTTATTATTTAATTTACATATATGACAGATTTTTTAAATATATATATATATATATATATATATATATATATATATATATATATATATATATATATATATATTCATGCGAACAAGCCTTAATGGTCCCCAGGACTATATGCAACTGAAAACTCACATGCCAGAAGTGACTCGAACCCATACTGCCAGGAGCAATGCAACTGGTATGTACAGGACGCCTTAATCCGCTTGTGTCAAATTTAAAGGAATATATTAGTGAATATTTATGTAAATTGATATATATATATATATATATATATATATATATATATATATATATATATATATATATATATATATATATATATATATATATATATATATATATATATATATATATAAAGAGAATGTCTGTCTATGTAATGAGGCCACATGCTGGAGGCTGCAGCCATAAACAGATTTATTTTAAAATTTATTTATTAATATATTATTAAGGCTTATTATTACTTAATTAATATATTTGTAGAGGGAATGGTCTGGGGTAGGGAACGGGCATAGGTTGGTCAGTGTTGACTTTAGCTAAAGGATTTAGGAATAATTATTAATTATTCTTATCACTCCCCCCCCCCCTACCAATTTAATTAAAGTTAATTGTAAAATAATGCTTGAGATGGCTGAAGACTTTTTCGTACCTAGAAAAAACCTAAATTAAACACATAAAGAAGTTTATTGGTCCTGATTTAAGTTAAAGGAAGAGGTGCAAAGGTGGTGGTGGGGGGGGGGAGGATACGGGATTTAGAGGTGGAATGAAGAGAGGGAACAGGGGGAGTGGTGCAGGTGAAACAGGGAGGAAGAGGGGGGGAACAGGGGGGGCTGTACAGGTGAAACAGGGATGGGGATGGGGGAACAGGGGGAGTGGTGCAGGTGAAACAGGGATGGGGATGGGGGAACAGGGGGAGTGGTGCAGGTGAAACAGGGATGGGGATGGAGGAACAGGGGGAGTGGTGCAGGTGAAACAGGGATGGGGATGGGGGAACAGGGGGAGTGGTGCAGGTGAAACAGGGATGGGGATGTGGGAACAGGGGGAGTGGTGCAGGTGAAACAGGGATGCAGAGGGAGAAACAGGGGGGAGTGGTGCAGGTGAAACAGGGATTAAAGGAAAATTTATATAAGTAGATAGATGAATGTCTACATTGATTGCCAAATATATACATTGACGGATAGACGGATGCATAGATGCATCCTTCTATCTGATTGATGGAAAGACATATGAGTAGATGGATGGATAGACAGAAGAGTTGATGGACGGATAAATGGAATATAAATGTATATAATGATAAATGGTTGGCTTATGGGAAGATAGATTGATGGATTGACAGATATAAGTAGATAGATAGATGGATCCATTGATGGATTCATTTGTGCTTATCTCTTGAGGTTCTTCTTGAGATGATTTCGGGGCTTTAGTGTCCCCGCGGTCCGGTCCTCGACCAGGCCTCCACCCCCAGGAAGCAGCCCGTGACAGCTGACTAACACCCAGGTACCTGTTTTACTGCAAGGTAACAGGGGCACAGGGTGAAAGAAACTCTGCCCATTGTTTCTCGGCGGCGCCCGGAATCGAACCCGGGACCACAGGATCACAAGTCCAGTGTCCAGTGTGCTGTCCGCTCGGCCGACTGGCTCCCCGGTCGGAGGGGAGCCGGTGAACAGGCGAATCAGGGTAAAGAATATCTGTCGATTTGCTATTGCATCAACTGAGATTCGATATGGGACCATTAGGATTATAACCAACGAACTCTCTCCGTTTAGACGGTAGGCCTCCAGTTTGTGTGTGTGTGTGTGTGTGTTAGAGAGAAATAGATGTAGTAGATATAAAAAAAGGAAAAATACATATATTTGATAGGCGGGGTCCAAGAGCTAATCGAGCCAACTCGATTCTTCAGATACATATAGTAAATACAAGGAGAAAATAAATACACACACACACACATATTAATTGATAATGGACTGTTTTGTGTGCGTATCCATGTGTACTATTGTCAAGACCGACAGACACGTGAAGCTATGTGTGTGTATGTGTACCTGTAATTGAACTGACATGTGTACGGTAATTATCTGTATGTGTCCATTTTAAAGGTACACATTAGTGAATGTGTATTTATGTAAATTGATTGACATATGTACGTGTGCTCGCGATTAGTGTTACTTTAATTTATATGGTTAACATTTATACGTTTGAATGACATAGTTTCCCATTATTGTCACATTTTTTGTTACATGTCTACTATTGTCAAGATGGACAGACGAGTGTTTATGTGTACCAGTATTTGAACTGACATGTGTACTGCAACTATCTGCGTGTGTTCATTTTAAAGGAATATATTAGTGAATGTTTATTTATGTAAATTGATTGGAATATGTATGTGGACGCTCGGTTAGTGTTACTGTAATTTATATGGTTAACGTTTGAATGACATAGTTTCCCCTCATTGTCACATTTTTTGTTACTATTTCGCTGTTCACTCTCACTCTCTCTGAATCGCGTGGACTAATTGTGCTCACGTATGTTTGTGTAGGGTAGAGGAACCATATGCATTTCACACAATAATTTGCAACTATTTGTTAAGAAACATTTCAAAAGATCATCTACGTTTTTATTAAGTGTTCTTCTTCCTAACATACAAGTCAATCACACAGTACCTAACCTCAGTCAGAAACACTTTTCTTACTATATCTCGCAACGTCTTTTGCATATATATCCTATCTTAAATAATTAACAATTTTAATTCATAACTGCCAACCCCCCTCCCATCCAAAGCTTTCAAAGCCACCAAACATCATTCCTTTCCCTTAACCTCTCCCAAATTATCTTTTGCACCAATTCACAAACTAGGGGGCTTTATAGCTGAGTGGACGTCGCTCTCGACTCGTAATCGTAGCTCATTCGATCCCACGGTGATGGAACAAACGGAAATCAGCAGAGTTTCTATCATTCTGATGCCCCAGTTACCTAGCAGTAAATATGTATCTGGGCGTTAGACAGCTGTTACGGGCTGCTTCCTGGGTGTGTGTTTGTGGAATGTTTTTTATTAGTTAGTAATAATTGATTGATTGACAGTTGAGAGGCGGGCCTAAAGAGTAGAGCTCAACCCTCGCAAGCATAACTAGGTGAACACAACTAGATAAATACTAACCAACCACGATCTCGACAATCCATTACACACACAACCCCCCCACCCCCTCCCCCCCCAACTCCCCAAATCGTTCTACCTAAATCAATAAAAAATTAAAACAAATCAATTAATTCACCAAAAATACTAACTATAAATAAAGGAATCAAATTCGAGACATACAGCGACTCCAGCGTGGTCCAGTCGGAAGAGAACGTGTTCTCATCTGGATAGATTGCGATCGAGTCTGTCGGAACGGGTGTGTAACTGCAGGGCACAAATATTTGTGTGTCCCCTCCTGTAGCTGCCTCTGTTTCGACAGGTTCCCTGGATAGCTGGAATTGACCTGGCACTTGGAAAGTGGGGAAGGGGTGAAATCCGTTGGGCCCACGGATGGATACCTTGGATCCATGGACCTAGAGCAGGTCTAATCACCTGGGATTCGAACCCACGGTGGGAATAAGGGAGGAGATATGGGGAGGGGGGGGGGAAGGATGTTTCCCTGGAACCAATCCTCACATAAACCCGCACACTCACACACACACCCTCACCCGAACACTCACAGGGCACTCACACTCACACACACACATAGACTGTGATAAAGGAGACCATCTGAGGGGACACAGATGGCCTCCTGGACCCACAGGTATAACCGGACACACACGCACCCGGACACTCACAGGGACACTCACACTCACACACACTCGCCCGGACACTCACAGGGATATACACACACAGACACACATCCATAGACACAAACTGTGATAAGGGAGACCATCTGAGGGGACACAGATGGCCTCCTGGACACACAAGTATATATCAATATTTAATTTATTATTTATTATTTAATTTTATTAAATAAGTAATCAAATTAATGTTTTTTAATAAATTATTATTTTATTAAATTATTAAATAATTATATTAATAAAACAAATTAAATTAAATTTAATAATTAAATATTTATTATTTAATTTACATATATGACAGATTTTTTAAATATATATATATATATATATATATATATATATATATATATATATATATATATATATATATATATTCATGCGAACAAGCCTTAATGGTCCCCAGGACTATATGCAACTGAAAACTCACATGCCAGAAGTGACTCGAACCCATACTGCCAGGAGCAATGCAACTGGTATGTACAGGACGCCTTAATCCGCTTGTGTCAATTTTAAAGGAATATATTAGTGAATATTTATTTATGTAAATTGATATATATATATATATATATATATATATATATATATATATATATATATATATATATATATATATATATATATATATATATATATATATATAAAAAGAGAATGTCTGTCTATGTAATGAGGCCACATGCTGGAGGCTGCAGCCATAAACAGATTTATTTTAAAATTTATTTATTAATATATTATTAAGGCTTATTATTACTTAATTAATATATTTGTAGAGGGAATGGTCTGGGGTAGGGAACGGGCATAGGTTGGTCAGTGTTGACTTTAGCTAAAGGATTTAGAAAAATTATTAATTATTCTTATCACTCCCCCCCCCCCCTACCAATTTAATTAAAGTTAATTGTAAAATAATGCTTGAGATGGCTGAAGACTTTTTCGTACCTAGAAAAAACCTAAATTAAACACATAAAGAAGTTTATTGGTCCTGATTTAAGTTAAAGGAAGAGGTGCAAAGGTGGTGGTGGGGGGGGGAGGATACGGGATTTAGAGGTGGAATGAAGAGAGGGAACAGGGGGAGTGGTGCAGGTGAAACAGGGAGGAAGAGGGGGGAACAGGGGGGGCTGTACAGGTGAAACAGGGATGGGGATGGGGGAACAGGGGGAGTGGTGCAGATGAAACAGGGATGAAGAGGAGAAACAGGGGGAGTGGTGCAGGTGAAACAGGGATGGGGATGGGGGAACAGGGGGAGTGGTGCAGGTGAAACAGGGATGGGGATGGGGGAACAGGGGGAGTGGTGCAGGTGAAACAGGGATGGGGATGGGGGAACAGGGGGAGTGGTGCAGGTGAAACAGGGATGGGGATGGGGGAACAGGGGGAGTGGTGCAGGTGAAACAGGGATGGGGATGTGGGAACAGGGGGAGTGGTGCAGGTGAAACAGGGATGCAGAGGGAGAAACAGGGGGGAGTGGTGCAGGTGAAACAGGGACTAAAGGAAAATTTATATAAGTAGATAGATGGATGTCTACATTGATTGCCAAATATATACATTGACGGATAGACGGATGCATAGATGCATCCTTCTATCTGATGGATGGAAAGACATATGAGTAGATGGATGGATAGACAGAAGAGTTGATGGACGGATAAATGGAATATAAATGTATATAATGATAAATGGTTGGTTTATGGGAAGATAGATTGATGGATTGACAGATATAAGTAGATAGATAGATGGATCCATTGATGGATTCATTTGTGCTTATCTCTTGAGGTTCTTCTTGAGATGATTTCGGGGCTTTAGTGTCCCCGCGGTCCGGTCCTCGACCAGGCCTCCACCCCCAGGAAGCAGCCCGTGACAGCTGACTAACACCCAGGTACCTGTTTTACTGCAAGGTAACAGGGGCACAGGGTGAAAGAAACTCTGCCCATTGTTTCTCGGCGGCGCCCGGAATCGAACCCGGGACCACAGGATCACAAGTCCAGTGTCCAGTGTGCTGTCCGCTCGGCCGACTGGCTCCCCGGTCGGAGGGGAGCCGGTGAACAGGCGAATCAGGGTAAAGAATATCTGTCGATTTGCTATTGCATCAACTGAGATTCGATATGGGACCATTAGGATTATAACCAACGAACTCTCTCCGTTTAGACGGTAGGCCTACAGTTTGTGTGTGTGTGTGTGTTAGAGAGAAATAGATGTAGTAGATATAAAAAAAGGAAAAATACATATATTTGATAGGCGGGGTCCAAGAGCTAATCGAGCCAACTCGATTCTTCAGATACATATAGTAAATACAAGGAGAAAATAAATACACACACACACACATATTAATTGATAATGGACTGTTTTGTGTGCGTATCCATTTGTACTATTGTCAAGACCGACCGACACGTGAAGCTATGTGTGTGTATGTGTACCTGTAATTGAACTGACATGTGTGCGGTAATTATCTGTATGTGTCCATTTTAAAGGTACACATTAGTGAATGTGTATTTATGTAAATTGATTGACATATGTACGTGTGCGCGCGATTAGTGTTACTTTAATTTATATGGTTAACATTTATACGTTTGAATGACATAGTTTCCCATTATTGTCACATTTTTTGTTACATGTCTACTATTGTCAAGATGGACAGACGAGTGTTTATGTGTACCAGTATTTGAACTGACATGTATACTGCAACTATCTGCGTGTGTTCATTTTAAAGGAATATATTAGTGAATGTTTATTTATGTAAATTGATTGGAATATGTATGTGGACGCTCGGTTAGTGTTACTGTAATTTATATGGTTAACGTTTGAATGACATAGTTTACCCTCATTGTCACATTTTTTGTTACTATTTCGCTGTTCACTCTCACTCTCTCTGAATCGAGTGGACTAATTGTGCTCACGTGTGTTTGTGTAGGGTAGAGGAACCATATGCTTTTCACACAATAATTTGCAACTATTTGTTAAGAAACATTTCAAAAGATCATCTACGTTTTTATTAAGTGTTCTTTTTCCTAACATACAAGTCAATCACACAGTACCTAACCTCAGTCAGAAACACTTTTCTTACTATATCTCGCAACGTCTTTTGCATATATATCCTATCCTAAATAATTAACAATTTTAATTCATAACTGCCAACCCCCCTCCCATCCAAAGCTTTCAAAGCCACCAAACATCATTCCTTTCCCTTAACCTCTCCCAAATTATCTTTTGCACCAATTCACAAACTAGGGGGCTTTATAGCTGAGTGGACGTCGCTCTCGACTCGTAATCGTAGCTCATTCGATCCCACGGTGATGGAACAAACGGAAATCAGCAGAGTTTCTATCATTCTGATGCCCCAGTTACCTAGCAGTAAATATGTATCTGGGCGTTAGACAGCTGTTACGGGCTGCTTCCTGGGTGTGTGTGTGTGGAATGTTTTTTATTAGTTAGTAATAATTGATTGATTGACAGTTGAGAGGCGGGCCGAAAGAGTAGAGCTCAACCCTCGCAAGCATAACTAGGTGAACACAACTAGATAAATACTAACCAACCACGATCTCGACAATCCATTACACACACAACCCCCCCCACCCCCTCCCCCCCAACTCCCCAAATCGTTCTACCTAAATCAATAAAAAATTAAAACAAATCAATTAATTCACCAAAAATACTACTATAAATAAAGGAATCAAATTCGAGACATACAGCGACTCCAGCGTGGTCTAGTCGGAAGAGAACGTGTTCTCATCTGGATAGATTGCGATCGAGTCTGTCGGAACGGGTGTGTAACTGCAGGGCACAAATATTTGTGTGTCCCCTCCTGTAGCTGCCTCTGTTTCGACAGGTTCCCTGGATAGCTGGAATTGACCTGGCACTTGGAAAGTGGGGAAGGGGTGAAATCCGTTGGGCCCACGGATGGATACCTTGGATCCATGGACCTAGAGCAGGTCTAATCACCTGTTATTCGACCCCACGGTGGGAATAAGGGAGGAGATATGGGGAGGGGGGGGGGGGAAGGATGTTTCACTGGAACCAAACCTCGTATAAACCCGGACACTCACACACACACCCTCACCCGAACACTCACAGGGGCACTCACACTCACACACACACATAGACTGTGATAAGGGAGACCATCTGAGGGGACACAGATGGCCTCCTGGACCCACAGGTATAACCGGACACACACGCACCCGGACACTCACAGGGACACTCACACTCACACACACTCGCCCGGACACTCACAGGGATATACACACACAGACACACATCCATAGACACAAACTGTGATAAGGGAGACCATCTGAGGGGACACAGACAGCCTCCTGGACACACAAGTATATATCAATATTTAATTTATTATTTATTATTTAATTTTATTAAATAAGTAATCAAATTAATGTTTTTTAATTAATTATTATTTTATTAAATTATTAAATAATTATATTAATAAAACAAATTAAATTAAATTTAATAATTAAATATTTATTATTTAATTTACATATATGACAGATTTTTTAAATATATATATATATATATATATATATATATATATATATATATATATATATATATATATATATATATATATATATATGTCGTACCTAATAGCCAGAACGCACTTCTCGGCCTACTATTCAAGGCCCGATTTGCCTAATAAGCCAAGTTTTCATGAATTAATGTTTTTTCGTCTACCTAACCTACCTAACCTAACCTAACTTAGCTTTTTTTGGCTACCTAACCTAACCTTACCTATAAATATAGGTTAGGTTAGGTTAGGTAGGGTTGGATAGGTTCGGTCATATATCTACGTTAATTTTAACTCCAATAAAAAAAAATTGACCTCATACATAGAGAAAAGGGTTGCTTTATCATTTCATAAGAGAAAAATTATAGTAAATATATTAATTCAGGAAAACTTGGCTTATTAGGCAAATCGGGCCTTGAATAGTAGGCTGAGAAGTGAGTTCTGGCTACTAGGTACGACATATATATATATATATATATATATATATATATATATATATATATATATATATATATATATATATATATATATATATATATATATATATATATATATATATATATATATGTCGTACCTAGTAGCCAGAACTCACTTCTGAGCCTACTATGCAAGGCCCGATTTGCCTAATAAGCCAAGTTTTCATGAATTAATTGCTTTTCGACTACCTAACCTACCTAACCTAACCTAACCTAACTTTTTAGGCTACCTAACCTAACCTAACCTATAAAGATAGGTTAGGTTAGGTTAGGTAAGGTTGGTTAGGTTCGGTCATATATCTACGTTAATTTTAACTCCAATAAAAAAAAATTGACCTCTTACATAATGAAATGGGTTGCTTTATCATTTCATAAGAAAAAAAATAGAGAAAATATATTAATTCATGAAAACTTGGCTTATTAGGCAAATCGGGCCTTGCATTGTAGGCTGAAAAGTGAGTTCTGGCTACTAGGTACGACATATATATATATATATATATATATATATATATATATATATATATATATATATATATATATATATATATATTCATGCGAACAAGCCTTAATGGTCCCCAGGACTATATGCAACTGAAAACTCACATGCCAGAAGTGACTCGAACCCATACTGCCAGGAGCAATGCAACTGGTATGTACAGGACGCCTTAATCCGCTTGTGTCAATTTTAAAGGAATATATTAGTGAATATTTATTTATGTAAATTGATATATATATATATATATATATATATATATATATATATATATATATATATATATATATATATATATATATATATATATATATAGAAATAAGAGTACCACCTCTAGCTGGAAGAAGGGGGACCCATAGCCTCGGAGGAAACCACGCATAACGCATTAGAGGGAATGTTTAGATACCCTCCAATACAGTTTCTGTGTGCTTTTCTCCTACCACCCCCTTCCTTGAATATTTTTTGTGCTTTATTGTGCACAATATATATATATATATATATATATATATATATATATATATATATATATATATATATATATATATATATATATATATATATATATATATATATATATATATATATATATATATATAAAGAGAATGTCTGTCTATGTAATGAGGCCACATGCTGGAGGCTGCAGCCATAAACAGATTTATTTTAAAATTTATTTATTAATATATTATTAAGGCTTATTATTACTTAATTAATATATTTGTAGAGGGAATGGTCTGGGGTAGGGAACGGGCATAGGTTGGTCAGTGTTGACTTTAGCTAAAGGATTTAGGAATAATTATTAATTATTCTTATCACTCCCCCCCCCTACCAATTTAATTAAAGTTAATTGTAAAATAATGCTTGAGATGGCTGAAGACTTTTTCGTACCTAGAAAAAACCTAAATTAAACACATAAAGAAGTTTATTGGTCCTGATTTAAGTTAAAGGAAGAGGTGCAAAGGTGGTGGTGGGGGGGGGGGAGGATACGGGATTTAGAGGTGGAATGAAGAGAGGGAACAGGGGGAGTGGTGCAGGTGAAACAGGGAGGAAGAGGGGGGAACAGGGGGGGCTGTACAGGTGAAACAGGGATGGGGATGGGGGAACAGGGGGAGTGGTGCAGATGAAACAGGGATGAAGAGGAGAAACAGGGGGAGTGGTGCAGGTGAAACAGGGATGGGGATGGGGGAACAGGGGGAGTGGTGCAGGTGAAACAGGGATGGGGATGGGGGAACAGGGGGAGTGGTGCAGGTGAAACCGGGATGGGGATGGGGGAACAGGGGGAGTGGTGCAGGTGAAACAGGGATGGGGATGGGGGAACAGGGGGAGTGGTGCAGGTGAAACAGGGATGGGGATGTGGGAACAGGGGGAGTGGTGCAGGTGAAACAGGGATGCAGAGGGAGAAACAGGGGGGAGTGGTGCAGGTGAAACAGGGATTAAAGGAAAATTTATATAAGTAGATAGATGGATGTCTACATTGATTGCCAAATATATACATTGACGGATAGACGGATGCATAGATGCATCCTTCTATCTGATGGATGGAAAGACATATGAGTAGATGGATGGATAGACAGAAGAGTTGATGGACGGATAAATGGAATATAAATGTATATAATGATAAATGGTTGGTTTATGGGAAGATAGATTGATGGATTGACAGATATAAGTAGATAGATAGATGGATCCATTGATGGATTCATTTGTGCTTATCTCTTGAGGTTCTTCTTGAGATGATTTCGGGGCTTTAGTGTCCCCGCGGTCCGGTCCTCGACCAGGCCTCCACCCCCAGGAAGCAGCCCGTGACAGCTGACTAACACCCAGGTACCTGTTTTACTGCAAGGTAACAGGGGCACAGGGTGAAAGAAACTCTGCCCATTGTTTCTCGGCGGCGCCCGGAATCGAACCCGGGACCACAGGATCACAAGTCCAGTGTCCAGTGTGCTGTCCGCTCGGCCGACTGGCTCCCCGGTCGGAGGGGAGCCGGTGAACAGGCGAATCAGGGTAAAGAATATCTGTCGATTTGCTATTGCATCAACTGAGATTCGATATGGGACCATTAGGATTATAACCAACGAACTCTCTCCGTTTAGACGGTAGGCCTCCAGTTTGTGTGTGTGTGTGTGTGTTAGAGAGAAATAGATGTAGTAGATATAAAAAAAGGAAAAATACATATATTTGATAGGCGGGGTCCAAGAGCTAATAACTCGATTCTGCAGATACATATAGTAAATACAAGGAGAAAATAAATACACACACACACACATATTAATTGATAATGGACTGTTTTGTGTGCGTATCCATGTGTACTATTGTCAAGACCGACAGACACGTGAAGCTATGTGTGTGTATGTGTACCTGTAATTGAACTGACATGTGTGCGGTAATTATCTGTATGTGTCCATTTTAAAGGTACACATTAGTGAATGTGTATTTATGTAAATTGATTGACATATGTACGTGTGCGCGCGATTAGTGTTACTTTAATTTATATGGTTAACATTTATACGTTTGAATGACATAGTTTCCCATTATTGTCACATTTTTTGTTACATGTCTACTATTGTCAAGATGGACAGACGAGTGTTTATGTGTACCAGTATTTGAACTGACATGTATACTGCAACTATCTGCGTGTGTTCATTTTAAAGGAATATATTAGTGAATGTTTATTTATGTAAATTGATTGGAATATGTATGTGGACGCTCGGTTAGTGTTACTGTAATTTATATGGTTAACGTTTGAATGACATAGTTTCCCCTCATTGTCACATTTGTTGTTACTATTTCGCTGTTCACTCTCACTCTCTCTGAATCGCGTGGACTAATTGTGCTCACGTGTGTTTGTGTAGGGTAGAGGAACCATATGCTTTTCACACAATAATTTGCAACTATTTGTTAAGAAACATTTCAAAAGATCATCTACGTTTTTATTAAGTGTTCTTTTTCCTAACATACAAGTCAATCACACAGTACCTAACCTCAGTCAGAAACACTTTTCTTACTATATCTCGCAACGTCTTTTGCATATATATCCTATCTTAAATAATTAACAATTTTAATTCATAACTGCCAACCCCCCTCCCATCCAAAGCTTTCAAAGCCACCAAACATCATTCCTTTCCCTTAACCTCTCCCAAATTATCTTTTGCACCAATTCACAAACTAGGGGGCTTTATAGCTGAGTGGACGTCGCTCTCGACTCGTAATCGTAGCTCATTCGATCCCACGGTGATGGAACAAACGGAAATCAGCAGAGTTTCTATCATTCTGATGCCCCAGTTACCTAGCAGTAAATATGTATCTGGGCGTTAGACAGCTGTTACGGGCTGCTTCCTGGGTGTGTGTGTGTGGAATGTTTTTTATTAGTTAGTAATAATTGATTGATTGACAGTTGAGAGGCGGGCCGAAAGAGTAGAGCTCAACCCTCGCAAGCATAACTAGGTGAACACAACTAGATAAATACTAACCAACCACGATCTCGACAATCCATTACACACACAACCCCCCCACCCCCTCCCCCCCCAACTCCCCAAATCGTTCTACCTAAATCAATAAAAAATTAAAACAAATCAATTAATTCACCAAAAATACTAACTATAAATAAAGGAATCAAATTCGAGACATACAGCGACTCCAGCGTGGTCTAGTCGGAAGAGAACGTGTTCTCATCTGGATAGATTGCGATCGAGTCTGTCGGAACGGGTGTGTAACTGCAGGGCACAAATATTTGTGTGTCCCCTCCTGTAGCTGCCTCTGTTTCGACAGGTTCCCTGGATAGCTGGAATTGACCTGGCACTTGGAAAGTGGGGAAGGGGTGAAATCCGTTGGGCCCACGGATGGATACCTTGGATCCATGGACCTAGAGCAGGTCTAATCACCTGGGATTCGAACCCACGGTGGGAATAAGGGAGGAGATATGGGGAGGGGGGGGGGGAAGGATGTTTCCCTGGAACCAAACCTCACATAAACCCGGACACTCACACACACACCCTCACCCGAACACTCACAGGGGCACTCACACTCACACACACACATAGACTGTGATAAGGGAGACCATCTGAGGGGACACAGATGGCCTCCTGGACCCACAGGTATAACCGGACACACACGCACCCGGACACTCACAGGGACACTCACACTCACACACACTCGCCCGGACACTCACAGGGATATACACACACAGACACACATCCATAGACACAAACTGTGATAAGGGAGACCATCTGAGGGGACACAGATGGCCTCCTGGACACACAAGTATATATCAATATTTAATTTATTATTTATTATTTAATTTTATTAAATAAGTAATCAAATTAATGTTTTTTAATAAATTATTATTTTATTAAATTATTAAATAATTATATTAATAAAACAAATTAAATTAAATTTAATAATTAAATATTTATTATTTAATTTACATATATGACAGATTTTTTAAAAATATATATATATATATATATATATATATATATATATATATATATATATATATATATATATATATATATATATATATATATATATATATATATATATATATATATATATATTCATGCGAACAAGCCTTAATGGTCCCCAGGACTATATGCAACTGAAAACTCACATGCCAGAAGTGACTCGAACCCATACTGCCAGGAGCAATGCAACTGGTATGTACAGGACGCCTTAATCCGCTTGTGTCAATTTTAAAGGAATATATTAGTGAATATTTATTTATGTAAATTTATATATATATATATATATATATATATATATATATATATATATATATATATATATATATATATATATATATATATATATATATATATATATATATATATATATATATTATTAAATATGACCGAAAAAGTAAGATTAATAATTCTAACACGAATTTTCTCAATCTTTCGTACATTACGCTTCACTGTTGGAGGTAAATCAAAAATCACTTCTCCAAAATTCATTTTTATTTCTAATCTGACGCGACACGGGCGCGTTTCGTAAAACTTATTACATTTTCAAAGACTTCACAAATACACAACTGATTAGAACTTGCGTTTCCCTGATTTTATATCTACATTTGAGTGAGGTGGGAAGGGTGATGTGGCATTACATTTGAGTGAGGTGGGAAGGGTGATGTGGCATTAACACAAGACAGAACACTAGGGGATATTAATAGGGTAATAAAGTATCAACACAAGACAGAACAGAAACAATGGGTATTGAATAGAAGTGTTTGTAGAAAGCCTATTGGTCCATATTTCTTGATGCTTCTATATTGGAGCGGAGTCTTGAGGTGGGTAGAATATAGTTGTGCAATAATTGGCTGTTGATTGCTGGTGTTGACTTCTTGATGTGTAGTGCCTCGCAAACGTCAAGCCGCCTGCTATCGCTGTATCTATCGATGATTTCTGTGTTGTTTACTAGGATTTCTCTGGCGATTGTTTGGTTATGGGAAGAGATTATATGTTCCTTAATGGAGCCCTGTTGTTTATGCATCGTTAAACGCCTAGAAAGAGATGTTGTTGTCTTGCCTATATACTGGGTTTTTTGGAGCTTACAGTCCCCAAGTGGGCATTTGAAGGCATAGACGACGTTAGTCTCTTTTAAAGCGTTCTGTTTTGTGTCTGGAGAGTTTCTCATGAGTAGGCTGGCCGTTTTTCTGGTTTTATAGTAAATCGTCAGTTGTATCCTCTGATTTTTGTCTGTAGGGATAACGTTTCTATTAACAATATCTTTCAGGACCCTTTCCTCTGTTTTATGAGCTGTGGAAAAGAAGTTCCTGTAAAATAGTCTAATAGGGGGTATAGGTGTTGTGTTAGTTGTCTCTTCGGAGGTTGCATGGCTTTTCACTTTCCTTCTTATGATGTCTTCGATGAAACCATTGGAGAAGCCGTTATTGACTAGGACCTGCCTTACCCTACAGAGTTCTTCGTCGACTTGCTTCCATTCTGAGCTGTGGCTGAGAGCACGGTCGACGTATGCGTTAACAACACTCCTCTTGTACCTGTCAGGGCAGTCGCTGTTGGCATTTAGGCACATTCCTATGTTTGTTTCCTTTGTGTAGACTGCAGTGTGGAAACCTCCGCCCTTTTCCATGACTGTTACATCTAGAAAAGGCAGCTTCCCATCCTTTTCCGTCTCGTAAGTGAAACGCAGCACGGAACTCTGCTCAAATGCCTCCTTCAGCTCCTGCAGATGTCTGACATCAGGTACCTGTGTAAAAATGTCGTCAACATACCTTCCCACCTCACTCAAATGTAGATATAAAATCAGGGAAACGCAAGTTCTAATCAGTTGTGTATTTGTGAAGTCTTTGAAAATGTAATAAGTTTTACGAAACGCGCCCGTGTCGCGTCAGACTAGAAATAAAAATGAATTTTGGAGAAGTGATTTTTGATTTACCTCCAACAGTGAAGCGTAATGTACGAAAGATTGAGAAAATTCGTGTTAGAATTATTAATCTTACTTTTTCGGTCATATTTAATAATATATGTCTACAGGAAAGACTGCTACCAATATATATATATATATATATATATATATATATATATATATATATATATATATATATATATAAAGAGAATGTCTGTCTATGTAATGAGGCCACATGCTGGAGGCTGCAGCCATAAACAGATTTATTTTAAAATTTATTTATTAATATATTATTAAGGCTTATTATTACTAAATTAATATATTTGTAGAGGGAATGGTCTGGGGTAGGGAACGGGCATAGGTTGGTCAGTGTTGACTTTAGCTAAAGGATTTAGGAATAATTATTAATTATTCTTATCACTCCCCCCCCCCCTACCAATTTAATTAAAGTTAATTGTAAAATAATGCTTGAGATGGCTGAAGACTTTTTCGTACCTAGAAAAAACCTAAATTAAACACATAAAGAAGTTTATTGGTCCTGATTTAAGTTAAAGGAAGAGGTGCAAAGGTGGTGGTGGTGGGGGGGGGGGAGGATACGGGATTTAGAGGTGGAATGAAGAGAGGGAACAGGGGGAGTGGTGCAGGTGAAACAGGGAGGAAGAGGGGGGAACAGGGCGGGCTGTACAGGTGAAACAGGGATGGGGATGGGGGAACAGGGGGAGTGGTGCAGATGAAACAGGGATGAAGAGGAGAAACAGGGGGAGTGGTGCAGGTGAAACAGGGATGAAGAGGGAGAAACAGAGAGAGTGGTGCAGGTGAAACAGGGATGGGGATGGGGGAACAGGGGGAGTGGTGCAGGTGAAACAGGGATGGGGATGGGGGAACAGGGGGAGTGGTGCAGGTGAAACAGGGATGTGGATGGGGGAACAGGGGGAGTGGTGCAGGTGAAACAGGGATGGGGATGGGGGAACAGGGGGAGTGGTGCAGGTGAAACAGGGATGGGGATGGGGGAACAGGGGGAGTGGTGCAGGTGAAACAGGGATGTGGATGGGGGAACAGGGGGAGTGGTGCAGATGAAACAGGGATGAAGAGGAGAAACAGGGGGAGTGGTGCAGGTGAAACAGGGATGCAGAGGGAGAAACAGGGGGGAGTGGTGCAGGTGAAACAGGGATTAAAGGAAAATTTATATAAGTAGATAGATGGATGTCTACATTGATTGCCAAATATATACATTGACGGATAGACGGATGCATAGATGCATCCTTCTATCTGATGGATGGAAAGACATATGAGTAGATGGATGGATAGACAGAAGAGTTGATGGACGGATAAATGGAATATAAATGTATATAATGATAAATGGTTGGTTTATGGGATGATAGATTGATGGATTGACAGATATAAGTAGATAGATAGATGGATCCATTGATGGATTCATTTGTGCTTATCTCTTGAGGTTCTTCTTGAGATGATTTCGGGGCTTTAGTGTCCCCGCGGTCCGGTCCTCGACCAGGCCTCCACCCCCAGGAAGCAGCCCGTGACAGCTGACTAACACCCAGGTACCTGTTTTACTGCAAGGTAACAGGGGCACAGGGTGAAAGAAACTCTGCCCATTGTTTCTCGGCGGCGCCCGGAATCGAACCCGGGACCACAGGATCACAAGTCCAGTGTCCAGTGTGCTGTCCGCTCGGCCGACTGGCTCCCCGGTCGGAGGGGAGCCGGTGAACAGGCGAATCAGGGTAAAGAATATCTGTCGATTTGCTATTGCATCAACTGAGATTCGATATGGGACCATTAGGATTATAACCAACGAACTCTCTCCGTTTAGACGGTAGGCCTCCAGTTTGTGTGTGTGTGTGTGTGTTAGAGAGAAATAGATGTAGTAGATATAAAAAAAGGAAAAATACATATATTTGATAGGCGGGGTCCAAGAGCTAATAACTCGATTCTGCAGATACATATAGTAAATACAAGGAGAAAATAAATACACACACACACACATATTAATTGATAATGGACTGTTTTGTGTGCGTATCCATGTGTACTATTGTCAAGACCGACAGACACGTGAAGCTATGTGTGTGTATGTGTACCTGTAATTGAACTGACATGTGTACGGTAATTATCTGTATGTGTCCATTTTAAAGGTACACATTAGTGAATGTGTATTTATGTAAATTGATTGACATATGTACGTGTGCGCGCGATTAGTGTTACTTTAATTTATATGGTTAACATTTATACGTTTGAATGACATAGTTTCCCATTATTGTCACATTTTTTGTTACATGTCTACTATTGTCAAGATGGACAGACGAGTGTTTATGTGTACCAGTATTTGAACTGACATGTATATTGCAACTATCTGCGTGTGTTCATTTTAAAGGAATATATTAGTGAATGTTTATTTATGTAAATTGATTGGAATATGTATGTGGACGCTCGGTTAGTGTTACTGTAATTTATATGGTTAACGTTTGAATGACATAGTTTCCCCTCATTGTCACATTTGTTGTTACTATTTCGCTGTTCACTCTCACTCTCTCTGAATCGCGTGGACTAATTGTGCTCACGTGTGTTTGTGTAGGGTAGAGGAACCATATGCTTTTCACACAATAATTTGCAACTATTTGTTAAGAAACATTTCAAAAGATCATCTACGTTTTTATTAAGTGTTCTTTTTCCTAACATACAAGTCAATCACACAGTACCTAACCTCAGTCAGAAACACTTTTCTTACTATATCTCGCAACGTCTTTTGCATATATATCCAATCTTAAATAATTAACAATTTTAATTCATAACTGCCAACCCCCCTCCCATCCAAAGCTTTCAAAGCCACCAAACATCATTCCTTTCCCTTAACCTCTCCCAAATTATCTTTTGCACCAATTCACAAACTAGGGGGCTTTATAGCTGAGTGGACGTCGCTCTCGACTCGTAATCGTAGCTCATTCGATCCCACGGTGATGGAACAAACGGAAATCAGCAGAGTTTCTATCATTCTGATGCCCCAGTTACCTAGCAGTAAATATGTATCTGGGCGTTAGACAGCTGTTACGGGCTGCTTCCTGGGTGTGTGTGTGTGGAATGTTTTTTATTAGTTAGTAATAATTGATTGATTGACAGTTGAGAGGCGGGCCGAAAGAGTAGAGCTCAACCCTCGCAAGCATAACTAGGTGAACACAACTAGATAAATACTAACCAACCACGATCTCGACAATCCATTACACACACAACCCCCCCACCCCCTCCCCCCCCAACTCCCCAAATCGTTCTACCTAAATCAATAAAAAATTAAAACAAATCAATTAATTCACCAAAAATACTAACTATAAATAAAGGAATCAAATTCGAGACATACAGCGACTCCAGCGTGGTCTAGTCGGAAGAGAACGTGTTCTCATCTGGATAGATTGCGATCGAGTCTGTCGGAACGGGTGTGTAACTGCAGGGCACAAATATTTGTGTGTCCCCTCCTGTAGCTGCCTCTGTTTCGACAGGTTCCCTGGATAGCTGGAATTGACCTGGCACTTGGAAAGTGGGGAAGGGGTGAAATCCGTTGGGCCCACGGATGGATACCTTGGATCCATGGACCTAGAGCAGGTCTAATCACCTGGGATTCGAACCCACGGTGGGAATAAGGGAGGAGATATGGGGAGGGGGGGGGGAAGGATGTTTCCCTGGAACCAAACCTCACATAAACCCGGACACTCACACACACACCCTCACCCGAACACTCACAGGGGCACTCACACTCACACACACACATAGACTGTGATAAGGGAGACCATCTGAGGGGACACAGATGGCCTCCTGGACCCACAGGTATAACCGGACACACACGCACCCGGACACTCACAGGGACACTCACACTCACACACACTCGCCCGGACACTCACAGGGATATACACACACAGACACACATCCATAGACACAAACTGTGATAAGGGAGACCATCTGAGGGGACACAGATGGCCTCCTGGACACACAAGTATATATCAATATTTAATTTATTATTTATTATTTAATTTTATTAAATAAGTAATCAAATTAATGTTTTTTAATAAATTATTATTTTATTAAATTATTAAATAATTATATTAATAAAACAAATTAAATTAAATTTAATAATTAAATATTTATTATTTAATTTACATATATGACAGATTTTTTAAAATATATATATATATATATATATATATATATATATATATATATATATATATATATATATATATATATATATATATATATATATATATATATATATATATATATATATATTCATGCGAACAAGCCTTAATGGTCCCCAGGACTATATGCAACTGAAAACTCACATGCCAGAAGTGACTCGAACCCATACTGCCAGGAGCAATGCAACTGGTATGTACAGGACGCCTTAATCCGCTTGTGTCAATTTTAAAGGAATATATTAGTGAATATTTATTTATGTAAATTTATATATATATATATATATATATATATATATATATATATATATATATATATATATATATATATATATATATATATATATATATATATAAAGAGAATGTCTGTCTATGTAATGAGGCCACATGCTGGAGGCTGCAGCCATAAACAGATTTATTTTAAAATTTATTTATTAATATATTATTAAGGCTTATTATTACTAAATTAATATATTTGTAGAGAGAATGGTCTGGGGTAGGGAACGGGCATAGGTTGGTCAGTGTTGACTTTAGCTAAAGGATTTAGGAATAATTATTAATTATTCTTATCACTCCCCCCCCCCCTACCAATTTAATTAAAGTTAATTGTAAAATAATGCTTGAGATGGCTGAAGACTTTTTCGTACCTAGAAAAAACCTAAATTAAACACATAAAGAAGTTTATTGGTCCTGATTTAAGTTAAAGGAAGAGGTGCAAAGGTGGTGGTGGGGGGGAGGGAGGATACGGGATTTAGAGGTGGAATGAAGAGAGGGAACAGGGGGAGTGGTGCAGGTGAAACAGGGAGGAAGAGGGAGAACAGAGGAGGGGCTGTACAGGTGAAACAGGGATGGGGATGGGGGAACAGGGGGGAGTGGTGCAGATGAAACAGGGATGAAGAGGAGAAACAGGGAGAGTGGTGCAGGTGAAACAGGGTGGGGA